>NC_074690.1:3212023-3312023 GCF_029448725.1 Salvelinus fontinalis
CTTTATCCTGTCATCACCTCTCTCTCTTCTCCCTGACAGAGCCAACCTATCCCCTGTCATCACGTCTCTCTCTTCTCCCTGACAGAGCCAACCTATCCCCTGTCAACACCTCTCTCTTCTCCCTGACAGAGCCAACCTTTATCCTGTCATCACCTCTCTCTCTTCTCCCTGACAGAGCCAACCTTTATCCTGTCATCACCTCTCTCTCTTCTCCCTGACAGAGTCAACCTATTTCCTGTCATCACCTCTCTCTTCTCCCTGACAGAGCCAACCTATCCCCTGTCATCACCTCTCTCTCTTCTCCCTGACAGAGCCAACCTATCCCCTGTCATCACGTCTTTCTCTTCTCCCTGACAGAGCCAACCTATCCCCTGTCATCACCTCTCTCTCTTCTCCCTGACAGAGCCAACCAATCTCCTGTCATCACCTCTCTCTTCTCCCTGACAGAGCCAACCTTTATCCTGTCATCACCTCTTTCTCTTCTCCCTGACAGAGCCAACCTTTATCCTGTCATCACCTCTCTCTCTTCTCCCTGACAGAGCCAACCTATCCCCTGTCATCACCTCTCTTCTCCCTGACAGAGCCAACCTATCCCCTGTCATCACCTCTCTCTCTTCTCCCTGACAGAGCCAACCTATCCCCTGTCATCACCTCTCTCTCTTCTCCCTGACAGAGCCAACCTATCCCCTGTCATCACCTCTCTCTTCTCCCTGACAGAGCCAACCTATCCCCTGTCATCACGTTTCTCTCTTCTCCCTGACAGAGCCAACCTATCCCCTGTCATCACCTCTCTCTTCTCCCTGACAGAGCCAACCTATCCCCTGTTATCACCTCTCTCTCTTCTCCCTGACAGAGCCAACCTATCTCCTGTCATCACCTCTCTCTCTTCTCCCTGACAGAGCCAACCTTTATCCTGTCATCACCTCTCTCTCTTCTCCCTGACAGAGCCAACCTTTATCCTGTCATCACCTCTCTCTCTTCTCCCTGACAGAGTCAACCTATTTCCTGTCATCACCTCTCTCTTCTCCCTGACAGAGCCAACCTATTTCCTGTCATCACCTCTCTCTTCTCCCTGACAGAGCCAACCTATCTCCTGTCATCACCTCTCGCTCTTCTCCCTGACAGAGCCAACCTATCCCCTGTCATCACCTCTCTCTTCTCCCTGACAGAGCCAACCTTTATCCTGTCATCACCTCTCTCTCTTCTCCCTGACAGAGCCAACCTTTATCCTGTCATCACCTCTCTCTCTTCTCCCTGACAGAGCCAACCTATCCCCTGTCATCACCTCTCTCTCTTCTCCCTGACAGAGCCAACCTATCCCCTGTCATCACGTCTCTCTCTTCTCCCTGACAGAGCCAACCTATCCCCTGTCATCACCTCTCTCTCTTCTCCCTGACAGAGCCAACCTATCCCCTGTCATCACCTCTCGCTCTTCTCCCTGACAGAGCCAACCTATCCCCTGTCCTCACGTCTCTCTCTTCACCCTGACAGAGCCAACCTATCCCCTGTCATCACCTCTCTTCTCCCTGACAGAGCCAACCTATCTCCTGTCATCACCTCTCTCTCTTCTCCCTGACAGAGCCAACCTATCCCCTGTCATCACCTCTCTCTCTTCTCCCTGACAGAGCCAACCTATCCCCTGTCATCACCTCTCTCTCTTCTCCCTGACAGAGCCAACCTTTCACCCTGTCATCACCTCTCTCTTCTCCCTGACAGAGCCAACCTTTATCCTGTCATCACCTCTCTCTCTTCTCCCTGACAGAGCCAACCTATCTCCTGTCATCACCTCTCTCTCTTCTCCCTGACAGAGCCAACCTATCCCCTGTCATCACCTCTCTTCTCCCTGACAGAGCCAACCTATCTCCTGTCATCACCTCTCTCTCTTCTCCCTGACAGAGCCAACCTATCCCCTGTCATCACGTCTCTCTCTTCTCCCTGACAGAGCCAACCTATACCCTGTCATCACCTCTCTCTCTTCTCCCTGACAGAGCCAACCTATCCCCTGTCATCACCTCTCTCTTCTCCCTGACAGAGCCAACCTTTATCCTGTCATCACCTCTCTCTCTTCTCCCTGACAGAGCCAACCTTTATCCTGTCATCACCTCTCTCTCTTCTCCCTGACAGAGTCAACCTATTCCTGTCATCACCTCTCTCTTCTCCCTGACAGAGCCAACCTATCCCCTGTCATCACCTCTCTCTCTTCTCCCTGACAGAGCCAACCTATCCCCTGTCATCACCTCTCTCTTCTCCCTGACAGAGCCAACCTATCCCCTGTCATCACCTCTCTCTTCTCCCTGACAGAGCCAACCTATCCCCTGTCATCACCTCTCTCTCTTCTCCCTGACAGAGCCAACCTTTATCCTGTCATCACCTCTCTCTCTTCTCCCTGACAGAGTCAACCTATTTCCTGTCATCACCTCTCTCTTCTCCCTGACAGAGCCAACCTTTATCCTGTCATCACCTCTCTCTCTTCTCCCTGACAGAGCCAACCTATCCCCTGTCATCACCTCTCTCTTCTCCCTGACAGAGCCAACCTATCTCCTGTCATCACCTCTCTCTCTTCTCCCTGACAGAGCCAACCTATCCCCTGTCATCACCTCTCTCTTCTCCCTGACAGAGCCAACCTTTATCCTGTCATCACCTCTCTCTCTTCTCCCTGACAGAGCCAACCTTTATCCTGTCATCACCTCTCTCTCTTCTCCCTGACAGAGTCAACCTATACCCTGTCATCACCTCTCTCTCTTCTCCCTGACAGAGCCAACCTATCTCCTGTCATCACCTCTCTCTCTTCTCCCTGACAGAGCCAACCTATCCCCTGTCCTCACGTCTCTCTCTTCTCCCTGACAGAGCCAACTTATCCCCTGTCATCACCTCTCTCTCTTCTCCCTGACAGAGCCAACCTTTATCCTGTCATCACCTCTCTCTCTTCTCCCTGACAGAGCCAACCTTTATCCTGTCATCACCTCTCTCTCTCTTCTCCCTTACAGAGCCAACCTATCCCCTGTCATCACCTCTCTCTCTTCTCCCTGACAGAGCCAACCTTTATCCTGTCATCACCTCTCTCTCTTCTCCCTGACAGAGCCAACCTATCCCCTGTCCTCACGTCTCTCTCTTCTCCCTGACAGAGCCAACCTATCCCCTGTCATCACCTCTCTCTCTTCACCCTGACAGAGCCAACCTATCCCCTGCCATCACCTCTCTCTCTTCTCCCTGACAGAGCCAACCTATCCCCTGTCATCACCTCTCTCTCTTCTCCCTGACAGAGCCAACCTATCCCCTGTCATCACCTCTCTCTCTTCTCCCTGACAGAGCCAACCTATCCCCTGTCATCACGTTTCTCTCTTCCCCCTGACAGAGCCAACCTATCCCCTGTCATCACCTCTCTCTCTTCTCCCTGACAGAGCCAACCTATCCCCTGTCATCACGTCTCTCTCTCTTCTCCCTGACAGAGCCAACCTATCCCCTGTCATCACGTCTCTCTCTCTTCTCCCTGACAGAGCCAACCTATCCCCTGTCATCACGTTTCTCTCTTCTCCCTGACAGAGCCAACCTATCCCCTGTCATCACCTCTCTCTCTTCTCCCTGACAGAGCCAACCTATCTCCTGTCATCACCTCTCTCTCTTCTCCCTGACAGAGCCAACCTATCCCCTGTCATCACCTCTCTCTCTTCTCCCTGACAGAGCCAACCTATCCCCTGTCATCACCTCTCTCTCTTCTCCCTGACAGAGCCAACCTATCCCCTGTCATCACCTCTTCTCTTCTCCCTGACAGAGCCAACCTATCCCCTGTCATCACCTCTCTCTCTTCTCCCTGACAGAGCCAACCTATCCCCTGTCATCACCTCTCTCTCTACTCCCTGACAGAGCCAACCTATCCCCTGTCATCACCTCTCTCTCTTCTCCCTGACAGAGCCAACCTATCCCCTGTCCTCACGTCTCTCTTTACTCCCTGACAGAGCCAACCTATCTCCTGTCATTACCTCTCTCTTCTCCCTGACAGAGCCAACCTATCTCCTGTCATCACCTCTCTCTCTTCTCCCTGACAGAGCCAACCTATCTCCTGTCATCACCTCTCTCTCTTCTCCCTGACAGAGCCAACCTATCCCCTGTCCTCACGTCTCTCTTTACTCCCTGACAGAGCCAACCTATCTCCTGTCATTACCTCTCTCTTCTCCCTGACAGAGCCAACCTATCTCCTGTCATCACCTCTCTCTCTTCTCCCTGACAGAGCCAACCTATCTCCTGTCATCACCTCTCTCTCTTCTCCCTGACAGAGCCAACCTATCTCCTGTCATCACCTCTCTCTCTTCTCCCTGACAGAGCCAACCTATCCCCTGTCATCACCTCTCTCTCTTCTCCCTGACAGAGCCAACCTATCTCCTGTCATCACCTCTCTCTCTTCTCCCTGACAGAGCCAACCTATCCCCTGTCATCACCCCTCTCTCTTCTCCCTGACAGAGCCAACCTATCCCCTGTCATCACCTCTCTCTCTACTCCCTGACAGAGCCAACCTATCTCCTGTCATTACCTCTCTCTTCTCCCTGACAGAGCCAACCTTTATCCTGTCATCACCTCTCTCTCTTCTCCCTGACAGAGCCAACCTATCACCCTGTCATCACCTCTCTCTCTTCTCCCTGACAGAGCCAACCTATCCCCTGTCATCACGTCTCTCTCTTCTCCCTGACAGAGCCACCCTTCCCCTGTCATCACCTCTCTCTCTTCTCCCTGACAGAGCCAACCTTTATCCTGTCATCACGTCTCTCTCTTCTCCCTGACAGAGCCAACCTATCCCCTGTCATCACGTCTCTCTCTTCTCCCTGACAGAGCCAACCTATCCCGTCATCACCTCTCTTCTCCCTGACAGAGCCAACCTATCCCCTGTCATCACGTCTCTCTCTTCTCCCTGACAGAGCCAACCTATCCCCTGTCATCACCTCTCTCTCTTCTCCCTGACAGAGCAAACCTATCCCCTGTCATCACCTCTCTCTCTTCTCCCTGACAGAGCCAACCTATCCCCTGTCATCACCTCTCTTCTCCCTGACAGAGCCAACCTATCTCCTGTCATCACCTCTCTCTCTTCTCCCTGACAGAGCCAACCTATCCCCTGTCATCACCTCTCCCTCTTCTCCCTGACAGAGCCAACCTATCTCCTGTCATCACGTCTCTCTCTCTTCTCCCTGACAGAGCCAACCTATCCCCTGTCATCTCGTCTCTCTCTTCTCCCTGACAGAGCCAACCTATCCCCTGTCATCACCTCTCTCTCTTCTCCCTGACAGAGCCAACCTATCCCCTGTCATCACCTCTCTCTCTTCTCCCTGACAGAGCCAACCTATCCCCTGTCATCACCTCTCTCTCTTCTCCCTGACAGAGCCAACCTATCCCCTGTCATCACCTCTCTTCTCCCTGACAGAGCCAACCTATCCCCTGTCATCACCTCTCTCTCTTCTCCCTGACAGAGCCAACCTATCCCCTGTCATCACCTGTTAATACTGCCTGGCCCTCCAGACCAGATGTGTTAATACTGCCTGGCCCTCCAGACCAGATGTGTTAATACTGCCTGGCCCTCCAGACTCTGTACCAGATGTGTTAATACTGCCTGGCCCTCCAGACTCTGTACCAGATGTGTTAATACTGCCTGGCCCTCCAGACCAGATGTGTTAATACTGCCTGGCCCTCCAGACTCTGTACCAGATGTGTTAATACTGCCTGGCCCTCCAGACTCTGTACCAGATGTGTTAATACTGCCTGGTCCTCCAGACTCCAGACCAGATGTGTTAATACTGCCTGGTCCTCCAGACTAGATGTGTTAATACTGCCTGGTCCTCCAGACCAGATGTGTTAATACTGCCTGGCCCTCCAGACCAGATATGTTAATACTGCCTGGTCCTCCAGACCAGATGTGTTAATACTGCCTGGCCCTCCAGACCAGATGTGTTAATACTGCCTGGTCCTCCAGACCAGATGTGTTAATACTGCCTGGTCCTCCAGACTCCAGACCAGATGTGTTAATACTGCCTGGCCCTTCAGACCAGATGTGTTAATACTGCCTGGCCCTCCAGACCAGATGTGTTAATACTGCCTGGTCCTCCAGACCAGATGTGTTAATTCTGCCTGTCCCTCCAGACCAGATGTGTTAATACTGCCTGGCCCTCCAGACCAGATGTGTTAATACTGCCTGGCCCTCCAGACCAGATGTGTTAATACTGCCCGGTCCTCCAGACTCTGGACCAGATGTGTTAATACTGCCTGGTCCTCCAGACCAGATGTGTTAATACTGCCTGGTCCTCCAGACCAGATGTGTTAATACTGCCTGGCCCTCCAGACCAGATGTGTTAATACTGCCTGGCCCTCCAGACCAGATGTGTTAATACTGCCTGGTCCTCCAGACCAGATGTGTTAATACTGCCTGGCCCTCCAGACTAGATGTGTTAATACTGCCTGGCCATCTAGACTCCAGACCAGATGTGTTAATACTGCCTGGTCCTCCAGACCAGATGTGTTAATACTGCCTGGTCCTCTAGACTCCAGACCAGATGTGTTAATACTGCCTTGTCCTCTAGACTCCAGACCAGATGTGTTAATACTGCCTGGTCCTCTAGACTCCAGACCAGATGTGTTAATACTGCCTGGTCCTCTAGACTCCAGACCAGATGTGTTAATACTGCCTGGTCCTCCAGACCAGATGTGTTAATACTGCCTGGTCCTCCAGACCAGATGTGTTAATACTGCCTGGTCCTCCAGACCAGATGTGTTAATACTGCCTGGTCCTCCAGACCAGATGTGTTAATACTGCCTGGCCCTCTAGACTCCAGACCAGATGTGTTAATACTGCCTGGTCCTCCAGACCAGATGTGTTAATACTGCCTGGTCCTCCAGACCAGATGTGTTAATACTGCCTGGTCCTCTAGACTCCAGACCAGATTTGTTAATACTGCCTGGTCCTCTAGACTCCAGACCAGATGTGTTAATACTGCCTGGCCCTCCAGACCAGATGTGTTAATACTGCCTGGCCCTCCAGACCAGATGTGTTTATACTGCCTGGTCCTCCAGATCAGATGTGTTAATACTGCCTGGCCCTCCAGACCAGATGTGTTAATACTGCCTGGCCCTCCAGACCAGATGTGTTAATACTGCCTGGTCCTCCAGACCAGATGTGTTAATACTGCCTGGTCCTCCAGACCAGATGTGTTAATACTGCCTGGCCCTCCAGACCAGATGTATTAATACTGCCTCGCCCTCCAGACCAGATGTGTTAATACTGCCTGGCCCTCCAGACCAGATGTGTTAATACTGCCTGGTCCTCTAGACTCCAGACCAGATGTGTTAATACTGCCTGTTCCTCCAGACCAGATGTGTTAATACTGCCTGGTACTCCAGACTCTGGACCAGATGTGTTAATACTGCCTGGTCCTCCAGACCAGATATGTTAATACTGCCTGGCCCTCCAGACCAGATGTGTTAATACTGCCTGGCCCTCCAGACCAGATGTGTTAATACTGCCTGGCCCTCCAGACCAGATGTGTTAATACTGCCTGGCCCTCCAGACCAGATGTGTTAATACTGCCTGGCCCTCCAGACCAGATGTGTTAATACTGCCTGGCCCTCCAGACCAGATGTGTTAATACTGCCTGGCCCTCCAGACTCTGGACCAGATGTGTTAATACTGCCTGGACCTCCAGACCAGATGTGTTAATACTGCCTGGCCCTCCAGACCAGATGTGTTAATACGGCCTGGCCCTCCAGACCAGATGTGTTAATACTGCCTGGCCCTCCAGACCAGATGTGTTAATACTGCCTGGTCCTCCAGACCAGCTGTGTTAATACTGCCTGGTCCTCCAGACCAGATGTGTTAATACTGCCTGGCCCTCCAGACCAGATGTGTTAATACTGCCTGGTCCTCCAGACCAGATGTGTTAATACTGCCTGGCCCTCCAGACCAGATGTGTTAATACTGCCTGGCCCTCCGGACCAGATGTGTTAATACTGCCTGGCCCTCCGGACCAGATGTGTTAATACTGCCTGGTCCTCCAGACCAGATGTGTTAATACTGCCTGGCCCTCCAGACCAGATGTGTTAATACTGCCTGGTCCTCCAGACCAGATGTGTTAATACTGCCTGGCCCTCCAGACCAGATGTGTTAATACTGCCTGGCCCTCCAGACCAGATGTGTTAATACTGCCTGGTCCTCCAGACTCTGGACCAGATGTGTTAATTCTGCCTGTCCCTCCAGAACAGATGTGTTAATACTGCCTGGTCCTCCAGACCAGATGTGTTAATACTGCCTGGCCCTCCAGACCAGATGTGTTAATACTGCCTGGTCCTCTAGACTCCAGACCAGATGTGTTAATACTGCCTGGCCCTCCAGACCAGATGTGTTAATACTGCCTGGCCCTCCAAACCAGATGTGTTAATACTGCCTGGTCCTCCAGACCAGATGTGTTAATACTGCCTGGCCCTCCAGACCAGATGTGTTAATACTGCCTGGCCCTCCAGACCAGATATGTTAATACTGCCTGGTCTTCCAGACCAGATGTGTTAATACTGCCTGGCCCTCCAGACCAGATGTGTTAATACTGCCTGGCCCTCCAGACCAGATGTGTTAATACTGCCTTGCCCTCCAGACCAGATGTGTTAATACTGCCTGGCCCTCCAGACCAGATGTGTTAATACTGCCTGGCCCTCCAGACTCTGGACTAGATGTGTTAATACAGCCTGGCCCTCCAGACTCTGGACTAGATGTGTTAATACTGCCTGGCCCTCCGGACCAGATGTGTTAATACTGCCTGGCCCTCCAGACCAGATGTGTTAATACTGCCTGGTCCTCCAGACTCCAGACCAGATGTGTTAATACTGCCTGGCCCTCCAGACCAGATGTGTTAATACTGCCTGGCCCTCCAGACCAGATGTGTTAATACTGCCTGGCCCTCCGGACCAGATGTGTTAATACTGCCTGGCCCTCCGGACCAGATGTGTTAATACTGCCTGGCCCTCCAGACCAGATGTGTTAATACTGCCTGGTCCTCCAGACCAGATGTGTTAATACTGGGGACCAGAGTCAGCATTCCACCCTGCATACCACTACTGGCTTGCTTCTGAAGCTAAGCAGGGTTGGTCCTGGTCAGGCCCTGGATGGGAGACCAGATGTTGCTGGAAGTGGTGTTGGAGGGCCAGTAGGAGGCACTCTTTCCTCTGGTCTAAAAAATATCCCAATGCCCCAGGGCAGTGATTGGGGACACTGCCCTGTGTAGGGTGCCGTCTTTCGGATGGGACGTTAAACGGGTGTCCTGACTCTCTGAGGTCATTAAAGATCCCATGGCACTTATCGTAAGAGTAGGGGTGTTAACCCCGGTGTCCTGGCTAAATTCCCAATCTGGCCCTCAAACCATCATGGTCACCTAATAATCCCCAGTTTACAATTGACTCATTCATCCCCCTCCTCTCCCCTGTAACTATTCCCCAGGTCGTTGCTGCAAATGAGAACGTGTTCTCAGTCAACTTACCTGGTAAAATAACGGTAAAATAAAAAAAAATAAAAAAAAATGTTAATACTGCCTGGCCCTCCAGACCAGATGTGTTAATACTGCCTGGTCCTCCAGACCAGATGTGTTAATACTGCCTGGCCCTCCAGACCAGATGTGTTAATACTGCCTGGCCCTCCAGACCAGGTGTGTTAATACTGCCTGGCCCTCCAGACCAGATGTGTTAATACTGCCTGGTCCTCCAGACTGTACCGGATGTGTTAATACTGCCTGGCCCTCCAGACCAGATGTGTTAATACGGCCTGGTCCTCGGCCCTCCAGACCAGATGTGTTAATACTGCCCGACCCTCCAGACCAGATGTGTTAATACTGCCTGGCCCTCCAGACCAGATGTGTTAATACTGCCTGGCCCTCCAGACTCTGTACCAGATGTGTTAATACTGCCTGGCCCTCCAGACTCTGTACCAGATGTGTTAATACTGCCTGGTCCTCCAGACTCCAGACCAGATGTGTTAATACTGCCTGGTCCTCCAGACTAGATGTGTTAATACTGCCTGGTCCTCCAGACCAGATGTGTTAATACTGCCTGGCCCTCCAGACCAGATATGTTAATACTGCCTGGTCCTCCAGACCAGATGTGTTAATACTGCCTGGCCCTCCAGACCAGATGTGTTAATACTGCCTGGTCCTCCAGACCAGATGTGTTAATACTGCCTGGTCCTCCAGACTCCAGACCAGATGTGTTAATACTGCCTGGCCCTTCAGACCAGATGTGTTAATACTGCCTGGCCCTCCAGACCAGATGTGTTAATACTGCCTGGTCCTCCAGACCAGATGTGTTAATTCTGCCTGTCCCTCCAGACCAGATGTGTTAATACTGCCTGGCCCTCCAGACCAGATGTGTTAATACTGCCTGGCCCTCCAGACCAGATGTGTTAATACTGCCCGGTCCTCCAGACTCTGGACCAGATGTGTTAATACTGCCTGGTCCTCCAGACCAGATGTGTTAATACTGCCTGGTCCTCCAGACCAGATGTGTTAATACTGCCTGGCCCTCCAGACCAGATGTGTTAATACTGCCTGGCCCTCCAGACCAGATGTGTTAATACTGCCTGGTCCTCCAGACCAGATGTGTTAATACTGCCTGGCCCTCCAGACTAGATGTGTTAATACTGCCTGGCCATCTAGACTCCAGACCAGATGTGTTAATACTGCCTGGTCCTCCAGACCAGATGTGTTAATACTGCCTGGTCCTCTAGACTCCAGACCAGATGTGTTAATACTGCCTTGTCCTCTAGACTCCAGACCAGATGTGTTAATACTGCCTGGTCCTCTAGACTCCAGACCAGATGTGTTAATACTGCCTGGTCCTCTAGACTCCAGACCAGATGTGTTAATACTGCCTGGTCCTCCAGACCAGATGTGTTAATACTGCCTGGTCCTCCAGACCAGATGTGTTAATACTGCCTGGTCCTCCAGACCAGATGTGTTAATACTGCCTGGTCCTCCAGACCAGATGTGTTAATACTGCCTGGCCCTCTAGACTCCAGACCAGATGTGTTAATACTGCCTGGTCCTCCAGACCAGATGTGTTAATACTGCCTGGTCCTCCAGACCAGATGTGTTAATACTGCCTGGTCCTCTAGACTCCAGACCAGATTTGTTAATACTGCCTGGTCCTCTAGACTCCAGACCAGATGTGTTAATACTGCCTGGCCCTCCAGACCAGATGTGTTAATACTGCCTGGCCCTCCAGACCAGATGTGTTTATACTGCCTGGTCCTCCAGATCAGATGTGTTAATACTGCCTGGCCCTCCAGACCAGATGTGTTAATACTGCCTGGCCCTCCAGACCAGATGTGTTAATACTGCCTGGTCCTCCAGACCAGATGTGTTAATACTGCCTGGTCCTCCAGACCAGATGTGTTAATACTGCCTGGCCCTCCAGACCAGATGTATTAATACTGCCTCGCCCTCCAGACCAGATGTGTTAATACTGCCTGGCCCTCCAGACCAGATGTGTTAATACTGCCTGGTCCTCTAGACTCCAGACCAGATGTGTTAATACTGCCTGTTCCTCCAGACCAGATGTGTTAATACTGCCTGGTACTCCAGACTCTGGACCAGATGTGTTAATACTGCCTGGTCCTCCAGACCAGATATGTTAATACTGCCTGGCCCTCCAGACCAGATGTGTTAATACTGCCTGGCCCTCCAGACCAGATGTGTTAATACTGCCTGGCCCTCCAGACCAGATGTGTTAATACTGCCTGGCCCTCCAGACCAGATGTGTTAATACTGCCTGGCCCTCCAGACCAGATGTGTTAATACTGCCTGGCCCTCCAGACCAGATGTGTTAATACTGCCTGGCCCTCCAGACTCTGGACCAGATGTGTTAATACTGCCTGGACCTCCAGACCAGATGTGTTAATACTGCCTGGCCCTCCAGACCAGATGTGTTAATACGGCCTGGCCCTCCAGACCAGATGTGTTAATACTGCCTGGCCCTCCAGACCAGATGTGTTAATACTGCCTGGTCCTCCAGACCAGCTGTGTTAATACTGCCTGGTCCTCCAGACCAGATGTGTTAATACTGCCTGGCCCTCCAGACCAGATGTGTTAATACTGCCTGGTCCTCCAGACCAGATGTGTTAATACTGCCTGGCCCTCCAGACCAGATGTGTTAATACTGCCTGGCCCTCCGGACCAGATGTGTTAATACTGCCTGGCCCTCCGGACCAGATGTGTTAATACTGCCTGGTCCTCCAGACCAGATGTGTTAATACTGCCTGGCCCTCCAGACCAGATGTGTTAATACTGCCTGGTCCTCCAGACCAGATGTGTTAATACTGCCTGGCCCTCCAGACCAGATGTGTTAATACTGCCTGGCCCTCCAGACCAGATGTGTTAATACTGCCTGGTCCTCCAGACTCTGGACCAGATGTGTTAATTCTGCCTGTCCCTCCAGAACAGATGTGTTAATACTGCCTGGTCCTCCAGACCAGATGTGTTAATACTGCCTGGCCCTCCAGACCAGATGTGTTAATACTGCCTGGTCCTCTAGACTCCAGACCAGATGTGTTAATACTGCCTGGCCCTCCAGACCAGATGTGTTAATACTGCCTGGCCCTCCAAACCAGATGTGTTAATACTGCCTGGTCCTCCAGACCAGATGTGTTAATACTGCCTGGCCCTCCAGACCAGATGTGTTAATACTGCCTGGCCCTCCAGACCAGATATGTTAATACTGCCTGGTCTTCCAGACCAGATGTGTTAATACTGCCTGGCCCTCCAGACCAGATGTGTTAATACTGCCTGGCCCTCCAGACCAGATGTGTTAATACTGCCTTGCCCTCCAGACCAGATGTGTTAATACTGCCTGGCCCTCCAGACCAGATGTGTTAATACTGCCTGGTCCTCCAGACCAGATATGTTAATACTGCCTGGCCCTCGGCCCTCCAGACCAGATGTGTTAATACTGCCTGGCCCTCCAGACCAGATGTGTTAATACTGCCTGGTCCTCCAGACCAGATATGTTAATACGGCCTGGTCCTCGGCCCTCCAGACCAGATGTGTTAATACTGCCTGGCCCTCCAGACCAGATGTGTTAATACTGCCTGGCCTTCCAGACCAGATGTGTTAATACTGCCTGGCCCTCCAGACCAGGTGTGTTAATACTGCCTGGCCCTCCAGACCAGATGTGTTAATACTGCCTGGTCCTCCAGACCAGATGTGTTAATACTGCCTGGCCCTCCAGACCAGATGTGTTAATACTGCCTGGTCCTCCAGACTCCAGACCAGATGTGTTAATACTGCCTGGCCCTCCAGACCAGATGTGTTAATACTGCCTGGCCCTCCAGACCAGATGTGTTAATACTGCCTGGCCCTCCAGACCAGATGTATTAATACTGCCTGGCCCTCCAGACCAGATGTGTTAATACTGCCTGGTCCTCCAGACCAGATGTGTTAATACTGCCTGGCCCTCCAGACTCTGGACTAGATGTGTTAATACAGCCTGGCCCTCCAGACTCTGGACTAGATGTGTTAATACTGCCTGGCCCTCCGGACCAGATGTGTTAATACTGCCTGGCCCTCCAGACCAGATGTGTTAATACTGCCTGGTCCTCCAGACTCCAGACCAGATGTGTTAATACTGCCTGGCCCTCCAGACCAGATGTGTTAATACTGCCTGGCCCTCCAGACCAGATGTGTTAATACTGCCTGGCCCTCCGGACCAGATGTGTTAATACTGCCTGGCCCTCCGGACCAGATGTGTTAATACTGCCTGGCCCTCCAGACCAGATGTGTTAATACTGCCTGGTCCTCCAGACCAGATGTGTTAATACTGCCTGGTCCTCCAGACCAGATGTGTTAATACTGCCTGGCCCTCCAGACCAGATGTGTTAATACTGCCTGGCCCTCCAGACCAGATGTTTTAATACTGCCTGGTCCTCCAGACCAGATGTGTTAATACTGCCTGGTCCTCCAGACTCTGGACCAGATGTGTTAATACTGCCTGGCCCTCCAGACCAGATGTGTTGATACTGCCTGGTCCTCCAGACCAGATGTGTTAATACTGCCTGGTCCTCCAGACTCTGGACCAGATGTGTTAATACTGCCTGGCCCTCCAGACCAGATGTGTTGATACTGCCTGGTCCTCCAGACCAGATGTGTTAATACTGCCTGGCCCTCCAGACTCTGGACCAGAGTCAGCATTCCACCCTGCATACCACTACTGGCTTGCTTCTGAAGCTAAGCAGGGTTGGTCCTGGTCAGGCCCTGGATGGGAGACCAGATGTTGCTGGAAGTGGTGTTGGAGGGCCAGTAGGAGGCACTCTTTCCTCTGGTCTAAAAAATATCCCAATGCCCCAGGGCAGTGATTGGGGACACTGCCCTGTGTAGGGTGCCGTCTTTCGGATGGGACGTTAAACGGGTGTCCTGACTCTCTGAGGTCATTAAAGATCCCATGGCACTTATCGTAAGAGTAGGGGTGTTAACCCCGGTGTCCTGGCTAAATTCCCAATCTGGCCCTCAAACCATCATGGTCACCTAATAATCCCCAGTTTACAATTGACTCATTCATCCCCCTCCTCTCCCCTGTAACTATTCCCCAGGTCGTTGCTGCAAATGAGAACGTGTTCTCAGTCAACTTACCTGGTAAAATAACGGTAAAATAAAAAAAAATAAAAAAAAATGTTAATACTGCCTGGCCCTCCAGACCAGATGTGTTAATACTGCCTGGTCCTCCAGACCAGATGTGTTAATACTGCCTGGCCCTCCAGACCAGATGTGTTAATACTGCCTGGCCCTCCAGACCAGGTGTGTTAATACTGCCTGGCCCTCCAGACCAGATGTGTTAATACTGCCTGGTCCTCCAGACTGTACCGGATGTGTTAATACTGCCTGGCCCTCCAGACCAGATGTGTTAATACGGCCTGGTCCTCGGCCCTCCAGACCAGATGTGTTAATACTGCCCGACCCTCCAGACCAGATGTGTTAATACTGCCTGGCCCTCCAGACCAGATGTGTTAATACTGCCTGGCCCTCCAGACCAGGTGTGTTAATACTGCCTGGCCCTCCAGACCAGATGTGTTAATACTGCCTGGTCCTCCAGACCAGATGTGTTAATACTGCCTGGCCCTCCAGACCAGATGTGTTAATACTGCCTGGTCCTCCAGACTCCAGACCAGATGTGTTAATACTGCCTGGCCCTCCAGACCAGATGTGTTAATACTGCCTGGCCCTCCAGACTCTGGGCCAGATGTGTTAATACTGCCTGGCCCTCCAGACCAGATGTGTTAATACTGCCTGGCCCTCCAGACCAGATGTGTTAATACTGCCTGGTCCTCCAGACTCCAGACCAGATGTGTTAATACTGCCTGGCCCTCCAGACCAGATGTGTTAATACTGCCTGGCCCTCCAGACCAGATGTGTTAATACTGCCTGGCCCTCCAGACCAGATGTGTTAATACTGCCTGGCCCTCCAGACCAGATGTGTTAATACTGCCTGGCCCTCCAGACCAGATGTGTTAATACTGCCTGGTCCTCCAGACCAGATGTGTTAATACTGCCTGGCCCTCCAGACTCTGGACTAGATGTGTTAATACAGCCTGGCCCTCCAGACTCTGGACTAGATGTGTTAATACTGCCTGGCCCTCCAGACCAGATGTGTTAATACTGCCTGGTCCTCTAGACTCCAGACCAGATGTGTTAATACTGCCTGGCCCTCCAGACCAGATGTGTTAATACTGCCTGGCCCTCCAGACCAGATGTGTTAATACTGCCTGGCCCTCCGGACCAGATGTGTTAATACTGCCTGGCCCTCCGGACCAGATGTGTTAATACTGCCTGGCCCTCCAGACCAGATGTGTTAATACTGCCTGGTCCTCCAGACCAGATGTGTTAATACTGCCTGGCCCTCCAGACCAGATGTGTTAATACTGCCTGGTCCTCCAGACCAGATGTGTTAATACTGCCTGGTCCTCCAGACTCTGGACCAGATGTGTTAATACTGCCTGGCCCTCCAGACCAGATGTGTTGATACTGCCTGGTCCTCCAGACCAGATGTGTTAATACTGCCTGGTCCTCCAGACTCTCGACCAGATGTGTTAATACTGCCTGGCCCTCCAGACCAGATGTGTTGATACTGCCTGGTCCTCCAGACCAGATGTGTTAATACTGCCTGGCCCTCCAGACTCTGGACCAGAGTCAGCATTCCACCCTGCATACCACTACTGGCTTGCTTCTGAAGCTAAGCAGGGTTGGTCCTAGTCAGGCCCTGGATGGGAGACCAGATGTTGCTGGAAGTGGTGTTGGAGGGCCAGTAGGAGGCACTCTTTCCTCTGGTCTAAAAAATACCCCAATGCCCCAGGGCAGTGATTGGGGACACTGCCCTGTGTAGGGTGCCGTCTTTCGGATGGGACGTTAAACGGGTGTCCTGACTCTCTGAGGTCATTAAAGATCCCATGGCACTTATCGTAAGAGTAGGGGTGTTAACCCCGGTGTCCTGGCTAAATTCCCAATCTGGCCCTCAAACCATCATGGTCACCTAATAATCCCCAGTTTACAATTGACTCATTCATCCCCCTCCTCTCCCCTGTAACTATTCCCCAGGTCGTTGCTGCAAATGAGAACGTGTTCTCAGTCAACTTACCTGGTAAAATAACGGTAAAATAAAATAAATTAAATAAAAAATATGTTAATACTGCCTGGCCCTCCAGACCAGATGTGTTAATACTGCCTGGCCCTCCAGACCAGATGTGTTAATACTGCCTGGTCCTCCAGACCAGATGTGTTAATACTGCCTGGCCCTCCAGACCAGATGTGTTAATACTGCCTGGCCCTCCAGACCAGATATGTTAATACTGCCTGGTCCTCCAGACCAGATGTGTTAATACTGCCTGGCCCTCCAGACCAGATGTGTTAATACTGCCTGGTCCTCCAGACTCCAGACCAGATGTGTTAATACTGCCTGGCCCTCCAGACCAGATGTGTTAATACTGCCTGGCCCTCCAGACCAGATGTGTTAATACTGCCTGGCCCTCCAGACCAGATGTGTTAATACTGCCTGGCCCTCCAGACCAGATGTGTTAATACTGCCTGGTCCTCCAGACCAGATGTGTTAATACTGCCTGGCCCTCCAGACTCTGGACTAGATGTGTTAATACAGCCTGGCCCTCCAGACTCTGGACTAGATGTGTTAATACTGCCTGGCCCTCCGGACCAGATGTGTTAATACTGCCTGGCCCTCCAGACCAGATGTGTTAATACTGCCTGGCCCTCCAGACCAGGTGTGTTAATACTGCCTGGCCCTCCAGACCAGATGTGTTAATACTGCCTGGTCCTCCAGACCAGATGTGTTAATACTGCCTGGCCCTCCAGACCAGATGTGTTAATACTGCCTGGTCCTCCAGACTCCAGACCAGATGTGTTAATACTGCCTGGCCCTCCAGACCAGATGTGTTAATACTGCCTGGCCCTCCAGACCAGATGTGTTAATACTGCCTGGCCCTCCAGACCAGATGTGTTAATACTGCCTGGCCCTCCAGACCAGATGTGTTAATACTGCCTGGTCCTCCAGACCAGATGTGTTAATACTGCCTGGCCCTCCAGACTCTGGACTAGATGTGTTAATACTGCCTGGCCCTCCGGACCAGATGTGTTAATACTGCCTGGCCCTCCAGACCAGATGTGTTAATACTGCCTGGTCCTCCAGACTCCAGACCAGATGTGTTAATACTGCCTGGCCCTCCAGACCAGATGTGTTAATACTGCCTGGCCCTCCAGACCAGATGTGTTAATACTGCCTGGCCCTCCAGACCAGATGTGTTAATACTGCCTGGCCCTCCGGACCAGATGTGTTAATACTGCCTGGCCCTCCAGACCAGATGTGTTAATACTGCCTGGTCCTCCAGACCAGATGTGTTAATACTGCCTGGCCCTCCAGACCAGATGTGTTAATACTGCCTGGCCCTCCAGACCAGATGTGTTAATACTGCCTGGTCCTCCAGACCAGATGTGTTAATACTGCCTGGTCCTCCAGACTCTGGACCAGATGTGTTAATACTGCCTGGTCCTCCAGACCAGATGTGTTAATACTGCCTGGCCCTCCAGACTAGATGTGTTAATACTGCCTGGCCATCTAGACTCCAGACCAGATGTGTTAATACTGCCTGGTCCTCCAGACCAGATGTGTTAATACTGCCTGGTCCTCTAGACTCCAGACCAGATGTGTTAATACTGCCTGGTCCTCTAGACTCCAGACCAGATGTGTTAATACTGCCTGGTCCTCTAGACTCCAGACCAGATGTGTTAATACTGCCTGGTCCTCTAGACTCCAGACCAGATGTGTTAATACTGCCTGGTCCTCCAGACCAGATGTGTTAATACTGCCTGGTCCTCCAGACCAGATGTGTTAATACTGCCTGGTCCTCCAGACCAGATGTGTTAATACTGCCTGGTCCTCCAGACCAGATGTGTTAATACTGCCTGGCCCTCTAGACTCCAGACCAGATGTGTTAATACTGCCTGGTCCTCCAGACCAGATGTGTTAATACTGCCTGGTCCTCCAGACCAGATGTGTTAATACTGCCTGGTCCTCTAGACTCCAGACCAGATTTGTTAATACTGCCTGGTCCTCTAGACTCCAGACCAGATGTGTTAATACTGCCTGGCCCTCCAGACCAGATGTGTTAATACTGCCTGGCCCTCCAGACCAGATGTGTTTATACTGCCTGGTCCTCCAGATCAGATGTGTTAATACTGCCTGGCCCTCCAGACCAGATGTGTTAATACTGCCTGGCCCTCCAGACCAGATGAGTTAATACTGCCTGTTCCTCCAGACCAGATGTGTTAATACTGCCTGGTCCTCCAGACCAGATGTGTTAATACTGCCTGGCCCTCCAGACCAGATGTATTAATACTGCCTGGCCCTCCAGACCAGATGTGTTAATACTGCCTGGCCCTCCAGACCAGATGTGTTAATACTGCCTGGTCCTCTAGACTCCAGACCAGATGTGTTAATACTGCCTGTTCCTCCAGACCAGATGTGTTAATACTGCCTGGTACTCCAGACTCTGGACCAGATGTGTTAATACTGCCTGGTCCTCCAGACCAGATATGTTAATACTGCCTGGCCCTCCAGACCAGATGTGTTAATACTGCCTGGCCCTCCAGACCAGATGTGTTAATACTGCCTGGCCCTCCAGACCAGATGTGTTAATACTGCCTGGCCCTCCAGACCAGATGTGTTAATACTGCCTGGCCCTCCAGACCAGATGTGTTAATACTGCCTGGCCCTCCAGACCAGATGTGTTAATACTGCCTGGCCCTCCAGACTCTGGACCAGATGTGTTAATACTGCCTGGACCTCCAGACCAGATGTGTTAATACTGCCTGGCCCTCCAGACCAGATGTGTTAATACGGCCTGGCCCTCCAGACCAGATGTGTTAATACTGCCTGGCCCTCCAGACCAGATGTGTTAATACTGCCTGGTCCTCCAGACCAGCTGTGTTAATACTGCCTGGTCCTCCAGACCAGATGTGTTAATACTGCCTGGCCCTCCAGACCAGATGTGTTAATACTGCCTGGTCCTCCAGACCAGATGTGTTAATACTGCCTGGCCCTCCAGACCAGATGTGTTAATACTGCCTGGTCCTCCAGACCAGATGTGTTAATACTGCCTGGCCCTCCAGACCAGATGTGTTAATACTGCCTGGCCCTCCGGACCAGATGTGTTAATACTGCCTGGCCCTCCGGACCAGATGTGTTAATACTGCCTGGTCCTCCAGACCAGATGTGTTAATACTGCCTGGCCCTCCAGACCAGATGTGTTAATACTGCCTGGTCCTCCAGACCAGATGTGTTAATACTGCCTGGCCCTCCAGACCAGATGTGTTAATACTGCCTGGCCCTCCAGACCAGATGTGTTAATACTGCCTGGTCCTCCAGACTCTGGACCAGATGTGTTAATTCTGCCTGTCCCTCCAGAACAGATGTGTTAATACTGCCTGGTCCTCCAGACCAGATGTGTTAATACTGCCTGGCCCTCCAGACCAGATGTGTTAATACTGCCTGGTCCTCTAGACTCCAGACCAGATGTGTTAATACTGCCTGGCCCTCCAGACCAGATGTGTTAATACTGCCTGGCCCTCCAAACCAGATGTGTTAATACTGCCTGGTCCTCCAGACCAGATGTGTTAATACTGCCTGGCCCTCCAGACCAGATGTGTTAATACTGCCTGGCCCTCCAGACCAGATATGTTAATACTGCCTGGTCCTCCAGACCAGATGTGTTAATACTGCCTGGCCCTCCAGACCAGATGTGTTAATACTGCCTGGCCCTCCAGACCAGATGTGTTAATACTGCCTGGCCCTCCAGACCAGATGTGTTAATACTGCCTGGCCCTCCAGACCAGATGTGTTAATACTGCCTGGTCCTCCAGACCAGATATGTTAATACTGCCTGGCCCTCGGCCCTCCAGACCAGATGTGTTAATACTGCCTGGCCCTCCAGACCAGATGTGTTAATACTGCCTGGTCCTCCAGACCAGATATGTTAATACGGCCTGGTCCTCGGCCCTCCAGACCAGATGTGTTAATACTGCCTGGCCCTCCAGACCAGATGTGTTAATACTGCCTGGCCTTCCAGACCAGATGTGTTAATACTGCCTGGCCCTCCAGACCAGGTGTGTTAATACTGCCTGGCCCTCCAGACCAGATGTGTTAATACTGCCTGGTCCTCCAGACCAGATGTGTTAATACTGCCTGGCCCTCCAGACCAGATGTGTTAATACTGCCTGGTCCTCCAGACTCCAGACCAGATGTGTTAATACTGCCTGGCCCTCCAGACCAGATGTGTTAATACTGCCTGGCCCTCCAGACCAGATGTGTTAATACTGCCTGGCCCTCCAGACCAGATGTGTTAATACTGCCTGGCCCTCCAGACCAGATGTGTTAATACTGCCTGGTCCTCCAGACCAGATGTGTTAATACTGCCTGGCCCTCCAGACTCTGGACTAGATGTGTTAATACAGCCTGGCCCTCCAGACTCTGGACTAGATGTGTTAATACTGCCTGGCCCTCCGGACCAGATGTGTTAATACTGCCTGGCCCTCCAGACCAGATGTGTTAATACTGCCTGGTCCTCCAGACTCCAGACCAGATGTGTTAATACTGCCTGGCCCTCCAGACCAGATGTGTTAATACTGCCTGGCCCTCCAGACCAGATGTGTTAATACTGCCTGGCCCTCCGGACCAGATGTGTTAATACTGCCTGGCCCTCCAGACCAGATGTGTTAATACTGCCTGGTCCTCCAGACCAGATGTGTTAATACTGCCTGGTCCTCCAGACCAGATGTGTTAATACTGCCTGGCCCTCCAGACCAGATGTGTTAATACTGCCTGGTCCTCCAGACCAGATGTGTTAATACTGTCTGGTCCTCCAGACCCTGGACCAGATGTGTTAATACTGCCTGGCCCTCCAGACCAGATGTGTTGATACTGCCTGGTCCTCCAGACCAGATGTGTTAATACTGCCTGGTCCTCCAGACTCTGGACCAGATGTGTTAATACTGCCTGGCCCTCCAGACCAGATGTGTTGATACTGCCTGGTCCTCCAGACCAGATGTGTTAATACTGCCTGGCCCTCCAGACTCTGGACCAGAGTCAGCATTCCACCCTGCATACCACTACTGGCTTGCTTCTGAAGCTAAGCAGGGTTGGTCCTGGTCAGGCCCTGGATGGGAGACCAGATGTTGCTGGAAGTGGTGTTGGAGGGCCAGTAGGAGGCACTCTTTCCTCTGGTCTAAAAAATATCCCAATGCCCCAGGGCAGTGATTGGGGACACTGCCCTGTGTAGGGTGCCGTCTTTCGGATGGGACGTTAAACGGGTGTCCTGACTCTCTGAGGTCATTAAAGATCCCATGGCACTTATCGTAAGAGTAGGGGTGTTAACCCCGGTGTCCTGGCTAAATTCCCAATCTGGCCCTCAAACCATCATGGTCACCTAATAATCCCCAGTTTACAATTGACTCATTCATCCCCCTCCTCTCCCCTGTAACTATTCCCCAGGTCGTTGCTGCAAATGAGAACGTGTTCTCAGTCAACTTACCTGGTAAAATAACGGTAAAATAAAAAAAAATAAAAAAATATGTTAATACTGCCTGGCCCTCCAGACCAGATGTGTTAATACTGCCTGGTCCTCCAGACCAGATGTGTTAATACTGCCTGGCCCTCCAGACTCTGGACTAGATGTGTTAATACAGCCTGGCCCTCCAGACTCTGGACTAGATGTGTTAATACTGCCTGGCCCTCCAGACCAGATGTGTTAATACTGCCTGGCCCTCCAGACCAGATGTGTTAATACTGCCTGGTCCTCCAGACCAGCTGTGTTAATACTGCCTGGTCCTCCAGACCAGATGTGTTAATACTGCCTGGCCCTCCAGACCAGATGTGTTAATACTGCCTGGTCCTCCAGACCAGATGTGTTAATACTGCCTGGCCCTCCAGACCAGATGTGTTAATACTGCCTGGTCCTCCAGACCAGATGTGTTAATACTGCCTGGCCCTCCAGACCAGATGTGTTAATACTGCCTGGCCCTCCGGACCAGATGTGTTAATACTGCCTGGCCCTCCGGACCAGATGTGTTAATACTGCCTGGTCCTCCAGACCAGATGTGTTAATACTGCCTGGCCCTCCAGACCAGATGTGTTAATACTGCCTGGTCCTCCAGACCAGATGTGTTAATACTGCCTGGCCCTCCAGACCAGATGTGTTAATACTGCCTGGCCCTCCAGACCAGATGTGTTAATACTGCCTGGTCCTCCAGACTCTGGACCAGATGTGTTAATTCTGCCTGTCCCTCCAGAACAGATGTGTTAATACTGCCTGGTCCTCCAGACCAGATGTGTTAATACTGCCTGGCCCTCCAGACCAGATGTGTTAATACTGCCTGGTCCTCTAGACTCCAGACCAGATGTGTTAATACTGCCTGGCCCTCCAGACCAGATGTGTTAATACTGCCTGGCCCTCCAAACCAGATGTGTTAATACTGCCTGGTCCTCCAGACCAGATGTGTTAATACTGCCTGGCCCTCCAGACCAGATGTGTTAATACTGCCTGGCCCTCCAGACCAGATATGTTAATACTGCCTGGTCCTCCAGACCAGATGTGTTAATACTGCCTGGCCCTCCAGACCAGATGTGTTAATACTGCCTGGCCCTCCAGACCAGATGTGTTAATACTGCCTGGCCCTCCAGACCAGATGTGTTAATACTGCCTGGCCCTCCAGACCAGATGTGTTAATACTGCCTGGTCCTCCAGACCAGATATGTTAATACTGCCTGGCCCTCGGCCCTCCAGACCAGATGTGTTAATACTGCCTGGCCCTCCAGACCAGATGTGTTAATACTGCCTGGTCCTCCAGACCAGATATGTTAATACGGCCTGGTCCTCGGCCCTCCAGACCAGATGTGTTAATACTGCCTGGCCCTCCAGACCAGATGTGTTAATACTGCCTGGCCTTCCAGACCAGATGTGTTAATACTGCCTGGCCCTCCAGACCAGGTGTATTAATACTGCCTGGCCCTCCAGACCAGATGTGTTAATACTGCCTGGTCCTCCAGACCAGATGTGTTAATACTGCCTGGCCCTCCAGACCAGATGTGTTAATACTGCCTGGTCCTCCAGACTCCAGACCAGATGTGTTAATACTGCCTGGCCCTCCAGACCAGATGTGTTAATACTGCCTGGCCCTCCAGACCAGATGTGTTAATACTGCCTGGCCCTCCAGACCAGATGTGTTAATACTGCCTGGCCCTCCAGACCAGATGTGTTAATACTGCCTGGTCCTCCAGACCAGATGTGTTAATACTGCCTGGCCCTCCAGACTCTGGACTAGATGTGTTAATACAGCCTGGCCCTCCAGACTCTGGACTAGATGTGTTAATACTGCCTGGCCCTCCGGACCAGATGTGTTAATACTGCCTGGCCCTCCAGACCAGATGTGTTAATACTGCCTGGTCCTCCAGACTCCAGACCAGATGTGTTAATACTGCCTGGCCCTCCAGACCAGATGTGTTAATACTGCCTGGCCCTCCAGACCAGATGTGTTAATACTGCCTGGCCCTCCGGACCAGATGTGTTAATACTGCCTGGCCCTCCGGACCAGATGTGTTAATACTGCCTGGCCCTCCAGACCAGATGTGTTAATACTGCCTGGTCCTCCAGACCAGATGTGTTAATACTGCCTGGTCCTCCAGACCAGATGTGTTAATACTGCCTGGCCCTCCAGACCAGATGTGTTAATACTGCCTGGCCCTCCAGACCAGATGTGTTAATACTGCCTGGTCCTCCAGACCAGATGTGTTAATACTGCCTGGTCCTCCAGACTCTGGACCAGATGTGTTAATACTGCCTGGCCCTCCAGACCAGATGTGTTGATACTGCCTGGTCCTCCAGACCAGATGTGTTAATACTGCCTGGTCCTCCAGACTCTGGACCAGATGTGTTAATACTGCCTGGCCCTCCAGACCAGATGTGTTGATACTGCCTGGTCCTCCAGACCAGATGTGTTAATACTGCCTGGCCCTCCAGACTCTGGACCAGAGTCAGCATTCCACCCTGCATACCACTACTGGCTTGCTTCTGAAGCTAAGCAGGGTTGGTCCTGGTCAGGCCCTGGATGGGAGACCAGATGTTGCTGGAAGTGGTGTTGGAGGGCCAGTAGGAGGCACTCTTTCCTCTGGTCTAAAAAATATCCCAATGCCCCAGGGCAGTGATTGGGGACACTGCCCTGTGTAGGGTGCCGTCTTTCGGATGGGACGTTAAACGGGTGTCCTGACTCTCTGAGGTCATTAAAGATCCCATGGCACTTATCGTAAGAGTAGGGGTGTTAACCCCGGTGTCCTGGCTAAATTCCCAATCTGGCCCTCAAACCATCATGGTCACCTAATAATCCCCAGTTTACAATTGACTCATTCATCCCCCTCCTCTCCCCTGTAACTATTCCCCAGGTCGTTGCTGCAAATGAGAACGTGTTCTCAGTCAACTTACCTGGTAAAATAACGGTAAAATAAAAAAATAAAAAAAAATATGTTAATACTGCCTGGCCCTCCAGACCAGATGTGTTAATACTGCCTGGTCCTCCAGACCAGATGTGTTAATACTGCCTGGCCCTCCAGACCAGATGTGTTAATACTGCCTGGCCCTCCAGACCAGGTGTGTTAATACTGCCTGGCCCTCCAGACCAGATGTGTTAATACTGCCTGGTCCTCCAGACTGTACCGGATGTGTTAATACTGCCTGGCCCTCCAGACCAGATGTGTTAATACGGCCTGGTCCTCGGCCCTCCAGACCAGATGTGTTAATACTGCCTGACCCTCCAGACCAGATGTGTTAATACTGCCTGGCCCTCCAGACCAGATGTGTTAATACTGCCTGGCCCTCCAGACCAGGTGTGTTAATACTGCCTGGCCCTCCAGACCAGATGTGTTAATACTGCCTGGTCCTCCAGACCAGATGTGTTAATACTGCCTGGCCCTCCAGACCAGATGTGTTAATACTGCCTGGTCCTCCAGACTCCAGACCAGATGTGTTAATACTGCCTGGCCCTCCAGACCAGATGTGTTAATACTGCCTGGCCCTCCAGACTCTGGGCCAGATGTGTTAATACTGCCTGGCCCTCCAGACCAGATGTGTTAATACTGCCTGGCCCTCCAGACCAGATGTGTTAATACTGCCTGGTCCTCCAGACTCCAGACCAGATGTGTTAATACTGCCTGGCCCTCCAGACCAGATGTGTTAATACTGCCTGGCCCTCCAGACCAGATGTGTTAATACTGCCTGGTCCTCCAGACCAGATATGTTAATACTGCCTGGCCCTCGGCCATCCAGACCAGATGTGTTAATACTGCCTGGCCCTCCAGACCAGATGTGTTAATACTGCCTGGTCCTCCAGACCAGATATGTTAATACGGCCTGGTCCTCGGCCCTCCAGACCAGATGTGTTAATACTGCCTGGCCCTCCAGACCAGATGTGTTAATACTGCCTGGCCTTCCAGACCAGATGTGTTAATACTGCCTGGCCCTCCAGACCAGGTGTGTTAATACTGCCTGGCCCTCCAGACCAGATGTGTTAATACTGCCTGGTCCTCCAGACCAGATGTGTTAATACTGCCTGGCCCTCCAGACCAGATGTGTTAATACTGCCTGGTCCTCCAGACTCCAGACCAGATGTGTTAATACTGCCTGGCCCTCCAGACCAGATGTGTTAATACTGCCTGGCCCTCCAGACCAGATGTGTTAATACTGCCTGGCCCTCCAGACCAGATGTGTTAATACTGCCTGGCCCTCCAGACCAGATGTGTTAATACTGCCTGGTCCTCCAGACCAGATGTGTTAATACTGCCTGGCCCTCCAGACTCTGGACTAGATGTGTTAATACAGCCTGGCCCTCCAGACTCTGGACTAGATGTGTTAATACTGCCTGGCCCTCCGGACCAGATGTGTTAATACTGCCTGGCCCTCCAGACCAGATGTGTTAATACTGCCTGGTCCTCCAGACTCCAGACCAGATGTGTTAATACTGCCTGGCCCTCCAGACCAGATGTGTTAATACTGCCTGGCCCTCCAGACCAGATGTGTTAATACTGCCTGGCCCTCCGGACCAGATGTGTTAATACTGCCTGGCCCTCCGGACCAGATGTGTTAATACTGCCTGGCCCTCCAGACCAGATGTGTTAATACTGCCTGGTCCTCCAGACCAGATGTGTTAATACTGCCTGGTCCTCCAGACCAGATGTGTTAATACTGCCTGGCCCTCCAGACCAGATGTGTTAATACTGCCTGGTCCTCCAGACCAGATGTGTTAATACTGCCTGGTCCTCCAGACTCTGGACCAGATGTGTTAATACTGCCTGGCCCTCCAGACCAGATGTGTTGATACTGCCTGGTCCTCCAGACCAGATGTGTTAATACTGCCTGGTCCTCCAGACTCTGGACCAGATGTGTTAATACTGCCTGGCCCTCCAGACCAGATGTGTTGATACTGCCTGGTCCTCCAGACCAGATGTGTTAATACTGCCTGGCCCTCCAGACTCTGGACCAGAGTCAGCATTCCACCCTGCATACCACTACTGGCTTGCTTCTGAAGCTAAGCAGGGTTGGTCCTGGTCAGGCCCTGGATGGGAGACCAGATGTTGCTGGAAGTGGTGTTGGAGGGCCAGTAGGAGGCACTCTTTCCTCTGGTCTAAAAAATATCCCAATGCCCCAGGGCAGTGATTGGGGACACTGCCCTGTGTAGGGTGGCGTCTTTCGGATGGGACGTTAAACGGGTGTCCTGACTCTCTGAGGTCATTAAAGATCCCATGGCACTTATCGTAAGAGTAGGGGTGTTAACCCCGGTGTCCTGGCTAAATTCCCAATCTGGCCCTCAAACCATCATGGTCACCTAATAATCCCCAGTTTACAATTGACTCATTCATCCCCCTCCTCTCCCCTGTAACTATTCCCCAGGTCGTTGCTGCAAATGAGAACGTGTTCTCAGTCAACGTACCTGGTAAAATAACGGTAAAATAAAAAAAAATAAAAAAATATGTTAATACTGCCTGGCCCTCCAGACCAGATGTGTTAATACTGCCTGGTCCTCCAGACCAGATGTGTTAATACTGCCTGGCCCTCCAGACTCTGGACTAGATGTGTTAATACAGCCTGGCCCTCCAGACTCTGGACTAGATGTGTTAATACTGCCTGGCCCTCCAGACCAGATGTGTTAATACTGCCTGGCCCTCCAGACCAGATGTGTTAATACTGCCTGGTCCTCCAGACCAGCTGTGTTAATACTGCCTGGTCCTCCAGACCAGATGTGTTAATACTGCCTGGCCCTCCAGACCAGATGTGTTAATACTGCCTGGTCCTCCAGACCAGATGTGTTAATACTGCCTGGCCCTCCAGACCAGATGTGTTAATACTGCCTGGTCCTCCAGACCAGATGTGTTAATACTGCCTGGCCCTCCAGACCAGATGTGTTAATAATGCCTGGCCCTCCGGACCAGATGTGTTAATACTGCCTGGCCCTCCGGACCAGATGTGTTAATACTGCCTGGTCCTCCAGACCAGATGTGTTAATACTGCCTGGTCCTCCAGACCAGATGTGTTAATACTGCCTGGCCCTCCAGACCAGATGTGTTAATACTGCCTGGTCCTCCAGACCAGATGTGTTAATACTGCCTGGCCCTCCAGACCAGATGTGTTAATACTGCCTGGTCCTCCAGACCAGATGTGTTAATACTGCCTGGCCCTCCAGACCAGATGTGTTAATAATGCCTGGCCCTCCGGACCAGATGTGTTAATACTGCCTGGCCCTCCGGACCAGATGTGTTAATACTGCCTGGTCCTCCAGACCAGATGTGTTAATACTGCCTGGCCCTCCAGACCAGATGTGTTAATACTGCCTGGTCCTCCAGACCAGATGTGCTAATACTGCCTGGCCCTCCAGACCAGATGTGTTAATACTGCCTGGCCCTCCAGACCAGATGTGTTAATACTGCCTGGTCCTCCAGACTCTGGACCAGATGTGTTAATTCTGCCTGTCCCTCCAGAACAGATGTGTTAATACTGCCTGGTCCTCCAGACCAGATGTGTTAATACTGCCTGGCCCTCCAGACCAGATGTGTTAATACTGCCTGGTCCTCTAGACTCCAGACCAGATGTGTTAATACTGCCTGGCCCTCCAGACCAGATGTGTTAATACTGCCTGGCCCTCCAAACCAGATGTGTTAATACTGCCTGGTCCTCCAGACCAGATGTGTTAATACTGCCTGGCCCTCCAGACCAGATGTGTTAATACTGCCTGGCCCTCCAGACCAGATATGTTAATACTGCCTGGTCCTCCAGACCAGATGTGTTAATACTGCCTGGCCCTCCAGACCAGATGTGTTAATACTGCCTGGCCCTCCAGACCAGATGTGTTAATACTGCCTTGCCCTCCAGACCAGATGTGTTAATACTGCCTGGCCCTCCAGACCAGATGTGTTAATACTGCCTGGTCCTCCAGACCAGATATGTTAATACTGCCTGGCCCTCGGCCCTCCAGACCAGATGTGTTAATACTGCCTGGCCCTCCAGACCAGATGTGTTAATACTGCCTGGTCCTCCAGACCAGATATGTTAATACGGCCTGGTCCTCGGCCCTCCAGACCAGATGTGTTAATACTGCCTGGCCCTCCAGACCAGATGTGTTAATACTGCCTGGCCTTCCAGACCAGATGTGTTAATACTGCCTGGCCCTCCAGACCAGGTGTGTTAATACTGCCTGGCCCTCCAGACCAGATGTGTTAATACTGCCTGGTCCTCCAGACCAGATGTGTTAATACTGCCTGGCCCTCCAGACCAGATGTGTTAATACTGCCTGGTCCTCCAGACTCCAGACCAGATGTGTTAATACTGCCTGGCCCTCCAGACCAGATGTGTTAATACTGCCTGGCCCTCCAGACCAGATGTGTTAATACTGCCTGGCCCTCCAGACCAGATGTGTTAATACTGCCTGGCCCTCCAGACCAGATGTGTTAATACTGCCTGGTCCTCCAGACCAGATGTGTTAATACTGCCTGGTCCTCCAGACCAGATGTGTTAATACTGCCTGGCCCTCCAGACTCTGGACTAGATGTGTTAATACAGCCTGGCCCTCCAGACTCTGGACTAGATGTGTTAATACTGCCTGGCCCTCCGGACCAGATGTGTTAAAACTGCCTGGCCCTCCAGACCAGATGTGTTAATACTGCCTGGTCCTCCAGACTCCAGACCAGATGTGTTAATACTGCCTGGCCCTCCATACCAGATGTGTTAATGCTGCCTGGCCCTCCGGACCAGATGTTTTAATACTGCCTGGCCCTCCGGACCAGATGTGTTAATACTGCCTGGCCCTCCGGACCAGATGTGTTAATACTGCCTGGCCCTCCAGACCAGATGTGTTAATACTGCCTGGTCCTCCAGACCAGATGTGTTAATACTGCCTGGTCCTCCAGACCAGATGTGTTAATACTGCCTGGCCCTCCAGACCAGATGTGTTAATACTGCCTGGCCCTCCAGACCAGATGTGTTAATACTGCCTGGTCCTCCAGACCAGATGTGTTAATACTGCCTGGTCCTCCAGACTCTGGACCAGATGTGTTAATACTGCCTGGCCCTCCAGACCAGATGTGTTGATACTGCCTGGTCCTCCAGACCAGATGTGTTAATACTGCCTGGTCCTCCAGACTCTGGACCAGATGTGTTAATACTGCCTGGCCCTCCAGACCAGATGTGTTGATACTGCCTGGTCCTCCAGACCAGATGTGTTAATACTGCCTGGCCCTCCAGACTCTGGACCAGAGTCAGCATTCCACCCTGCATACCACTACTGGCTTGCTTCTGAAGCTAAGCAGGGTTGGTCCTGGTCAGGCCCTGGATGGGAGACCAGATGTTGCTGGAAGTGGTGTTGGAGGGCCAGTAGGAGGCACTCTTTCCTCTGGTCTAAAAAATATCCCAATGCCCCAGGGCAGTGATTGGGGACACTGCCCTGTGTAGGGTGCCGTCTTTCGGATGGGACGTTAAACGGGTGTCCTGACTCTCTGAGGTCATTAAAGATCCCATGGCACTTATCGTAAGAGTAGGGGTGTTAACCCCGGTGTCCTGGCTAAATTCCCAATCTGGCCCTCAAACCATCATGGTCACCTAATAATCCCCAGTTTACAATTGACTCATTCATCCCCCTCCTCTCCCCTGTAACTATTCCCCAGGTCGTTGCTGCAAATGAGAACGTGTTCTCAGTCAACTTACCTGGTAAAATAACGGTAAAATAAAAAAATAAAAAAAAATATGTTAATACTGCCTGGCCCTCCAGACCAGATGTGTTAATACTGCCTGGTCCTCCAGACCAGATGTGTTAATACTGCCTGGCCCTCCAGACCAGATGTGTTAATACTGCCTGGCCCTCCAGACCAGGTGTGTTAATACTGCCTGGCCCTCCAGACCAGATGTGTTAATACTGCCTGGTCCTCCAGACTGTACCGGATGTGTTAATACTGCCTGGCCCTCCAGACCAGATGTGTTAATACGGCCTGGTCCTCGGCCCTCCAGACCAGATGTGTTAATACTGCCTGACCCTCCAGACCAGATGTGTTAATACTGCCTGGCCCTCCAGACCAGATGTGTTAATACTGCCTGGCCCTCCAGACCAGGTGTGTTAATACTGCCTGGCCCTCCAGACCAGATGTGTTAATACTGCCTGGTCCTCCAGACCAGATGTGTTAATACTGCCTGGCCCTCCAGACCAGATGTGTTAATACTGCCTGGTCCTCCAGACTCCAGACCAGATGTGTTAATACTGCCTGGCCCTCCAGACCAGATGTGTTAATACTGCCTGGCCCTCCAGACTCTGGGCCAGATGTGTTAATACTGCCTGGCCCTCCAGACCAGATGTGTTAATACTGCCTGGCCCTCCAGACCAGATGTGTTAATACTGCCTGGTCCTCCAGACTCCAGACCAGATGTGTTAATACTGCCTGGCCCTCCAGACCAGATGTGTTAATACTGCCTGGCCCTCCAGACCAGATGTGTTAATACTGCCTGGCCCTCCAGACCAGATGTGTTAATACTGCCTGGCCCTCCAGACCAGATGTGTTAATACTGCCTGGCCCTCCAGACCAGATGTGTTAATACTGCCTGGTCCTCCAGACCAGATGTGTTAATACTGCCTGGCCCTCCAGACTCTGGACTAGATGTGTTAATACAGCCTGGCCCTCCAGACTCTGGACTAGATGTGTTAATACTGCCTGGCCCTCCAGACCAGATGTGTTAATACTGCCTGGTCCTCTAGACTCCAGACCAGATGTGTTAATACTGCCTGGCCCTCCAGACCAGATGTGTTAATACTGCCTGGCCCTCCAGACCAGATGTGTTAATACTGCCTGGCCCTCCGGACCAGATGTGTTAATACTGCCTGGCCCTCCGGACCAGATGTGTTAATACTGCCTGGCCCTCCAGACCAGATGTGTTAATACTGCCTGGTCCTCCAGACCAGATGTGTTAATACTGCCTGGCCCTCCAGACCAGATGTGTTAATACTGCCTGGTCCTCCAGACCAGATGTGTTAATACTGCCTGGTCCTCCAGACTCTGGACCAGATGTGTTAATACTGCCTGGCCCTCCAGACCAGATGTGTTGATACTGCCTGGTCCTCCAGACCAGATGTGTTAATACTGCCTGGTCCTCCAGACTCTCGACCAGATGTGTTAATACTGCCTGGCCCTCCAGACCAGATGTGTTGATACTGCCTGGTCCTCCAGACCAGATGTGTTAATACTGCCTGGCCCTCCAGACTCTGGACCAGAGTCAGCATTCCACCCTGCATACCACTACTGGCTTGCTTCTGAAGCTAAGCAGGGTTGGTCCTAGTCAGGCCCTGGATGGGAGACCAGATGTTGCTGGAAGTGGTGTTGGAGGGCCAGTAGGAGGCACTCTTTCCTCTGGTCTAAAAAATACCCCAATGCCCCAGGGCAGTGATTGGGGACACTGCCCTGTGTAGGGTGCCGTCTTTCGGATGGGACGTTAAACGGGTGTCCTGACTCTCTGAGGTCATTAAAGATCCCATGGCACTTATCGTAAGAGTAGGGGTGTTAACCCCGGTGTCCTGGCTAAATTCCCAATCTGGCCCTCAAACCATCATGGTCACCTAATAATCCCCAGTTTACAATTGACTCATTCATCCCCCTCCTCTCCCCTGTAACTATTCCCCAGGTCGTTGCTGCAAATGAGAACGTGTTCTCAGTCAACTTACCTGGTAAAATAACGGTAAAATAAAATAAATGAAATAAAAAATATGTTAATACTGCCTGGCCCTCCAGACCAGATGTGTTAATACTGCCTGGCCCTCCAGACCAGATGTGTTAATACTGCCTGGTCCTCCAGACCAGATGTGTTAATACTGCCTGGCCCTCCAGACCAGATGTGTTAATACTGCCTGGCCCTCCAGACCAGATATGTTAATACTGCCTGGTCCTCCAGACCAGATGTGTTAATACTGCCTGGCCCTCCAGACCAGATGTGTTAATACTGCCTGGCCCTCCAGACCAGATGTGTTAATACTGCCTGGCCCTCCAGACCAGATGTGTTAATACTGCCTGGCCCTCCAGACCAGATGTGTTAATACTGCCTGGTCCTCCAGACCAGATATGTTAATACTGCCTGGCCCTCGGCCCTCCAGACCAGATGTGTTAATACTGCCTGGCCCTCCAGACCAGATGTGTTAATACTGCCTGGTCCTCCAGACCAGATATGTTAATACGGCCTGGTCCTCGGCCCTCCAGACCAAATGTGTTAATACTGCCTGGCCCTCCAGACCAGATGTGTTAATACTGCCTGGCCTTCCAGACCAGATGTGTTAATACTGCCTGGCCCTCCAGACCAGGTGTGTTAATACTGCCTGGCCCTCCAGACCAGATGGGTTAATACTGCCTGGTCCTCCAGACCAGATGTGTTAATACTGCCTGGCCCTCCAGACCAGATGTGTTAATACTGCCTGGTCCTCCAGACTCCAGACCAGATGTGTTAATACTGCCTGGCCCTCCAGACCAGATGTGTTAATACTGCCTGGCCCTCCAGACCAGATGTGTTAATACTGCCTGGCCCTCCAGACCAGATGTGTTAATACTGCCTGGCCCTCCAGACCAGATGTGTTAATACTGCCTGGTCCTCCAGACCAGATGTGTTAATACTGCCTGGCCCTCCAGACTCTGGACTAGATGTGTTAATACAGCCTGGCCCTCCAGACTCTGGACTAGATGTGTTAATACTGCCTGGCCCTCCGGACCAGATGTGTTAATACTGCCTGGCCCTCCAGACCAGATGTGTTAATACTGCCTGGCCCTCCAGACCAGGTGTGTTAATACTGCCTGGCCCTCCAGACCAGATGTGTTAATACTGCCTGGTCCTCCAGACCAGATGTGTTAATACTGCCTGGCCCTCCAGACCAGATGTGTTAATACTGCCTGGTCCTCCAGACTCCAGACCAGATGTGTTAATACTGCCTGGCCCTCCAGACCAGATGTGTTAATACTGCCTGGCCCTCCAGACCAGATGTGTTAATACTGCCTGGCCCTCCAGACCAGATGTGTTAATACTGCCTGGCCCTCCAGACCAGATGTGTTAATACTGCCTGGTCCTCCAGACCAGATGTGTTAATACTGCCTGGCCCTCCAGACTCTGGACTAGATGTGTTAATACTGCCTGGCCCTCCGGACCAGATGTGTTAATACTGCCTGGCCCTCCAGACCAGATGTGTTAATACTGCCTGGTCCTCCAGACTCCAGACCAGATGTGTTAATACTGCCTGGCCCTCCAGACCAGATGTGTTAATACTGCCTGGCCCTCCAGACCAGATGTGTTAATACTGCCTGGCCCTCCAGACCAGATGTGTTAATACTGCCTGGCCCTCCGGACCAGATGTGTTAATACTGCCTGGCCCTCCAGACCAGATGTGTTAATACTGCCTGGTCCTCCAGACCAGATGTGTTAATACTGCCTGGCCCTCCAGACCAGATGTGTTAATACTGCCTGGCCCTCCAGACCAGATGTGTTAATACTGCCTGGTCCTCCAGACCAGATGTGTTAATACTGCCTGGTCCTCCAGACTCTGGACCAGATGTGTTAATACTGCCTGGTCCTCCAGACCAGATGTGTTAATACTGCCTGGCCCTCCAGACTAGATGTGTTAATACTGCCTGGCCATCTAGACTCCAGACCAGATGTGTTAATACTGCCTGGTCCTCCAGACCAGATGTGTTAATACTGCCTGGTCCTCTAGACTCCAGACCAGATGTGTTAATACTGCCTGGTCTTCTAGACTCCAGACCAGATGTGTTAATACTGCCTGGTCCTCTAGACTCCAGACCAGATGTGTTAATACTGCCTGGTCCTCTAGACTCCAGACCAGATGTGTTAATACTGCCTGGTCCTCCAGACCAGATGTGTTAATACTACCTGGTCCTCCAGACCAGATGTGTTAATACTGCCTGGTCCTCCAGACCAGATGTGTTAATACTGCCTGGTCCTCCAGACCAGATGTGTTAATACTGCCTGGCCCTCTAGACTCCAGACCAGATGTGTTAATACTGCCTGGTCCTCCAGACCAGATGTGTTAATACTGCCTGGTCCTCCAGACCAGATGTGTTAATACTGCCTGGTCCTCTAGACTCCAGACCAGATTTGTTAATACTGCCTGGTCCTCTAGACTCCAGACCAGATGTGTTAATACTGCCTGGCCCTCCAGACCAGATGTGTTAATACTGCCTGGCCCTCCAGACCAGATGTGTTTATACTGCCTGGTCCTCCAGATCAGATGTGTTAATACTGCCTGGCCCTCCAGACCAGATGTGTTAATACTGCCTGGCCCTCCAGACCAGATGTGTTAATACTGCCTGTTCCTCCAGACCAGATGTGTTAATACTGCCTGGTCCTCCAGACCAGATGTGTTAATACTGCCTGGCCCTCCAGACCAGATGTATTAATACTGCCTGGCCCTCCAGACCAGATGTGTTAATACTGCCTGGCCCTCCAGACCAGATGTGTTAATACTGCCTGGTCCTCTAGACTCCAGACCAGATGTGTTAATACTGCCTGTTCCTCCAGACCAGATGTGTTAATACTGCCTGGTACTCCAGACTCTGGACCAGATGTGTTAATACTGCCTGGTCCTCCAGACCAGATATGTTAATACTGCCTGGCCCTCCAGACCAGATGTGTTAATACTGCCTGGCCCTCCAGACCAGATGTGTTAATACTGCCTGGCCCTCCAGACCAGATGTGTTAATACTGCCTGGCCCTCCAGACCAGATGTGTTAATACTGCCTGGCCCTCCAGACCAGATGTGTTAATACTGCCTGGCCCTCCAGACCAGATGTGTTAATACTGCCTGGCCCTCCAGACTCTGGACCAGATGTGTTAATACTGCCTGGACCTCCAGACCAGATGTGTTAATACTGCCTGGCCCTCCAGACCAGATGTGTTAATACGGCCTGGCCCTCCAGACCAGATGTGTTAATACTGCCTGGCCCTCCAGACCAGATGTGTTAATACTGCCTGGTCCTCCAGACCAGCTGTGTTAATACTGCCTGGTCCTCCAGACCAGATGTGTTAATACTGCCTGGCCCTCCAGACCAGATGTGTTAATACTGCCTGGTCCTCCAGACCAGATGTGTTAATACTGCCTGGCCCTCCAGACCAGATGTGTTAATACTGCCTGGTCCTCCAGACCAGATGTGTTAATACTGCCTGGCCCTCCGGACCAGATGTGTTAATACTGCCTGGCCCTCCGGACCAGATGTGTTAATACTGCCTGGTCCTCCAGACCAGATGTGTTAATACTGCCTGGCCCTCCAGACCAGATGTGTTAATACTGCCTGGTCCTCCAGACCAGATGTGTTAATACTGCCTGGCCCTCCAGACCAGATGTGTTAATACTGCCTGGCCCTCCAGACCAGATGTGTTAATACTGCCTGGTCCTCCAGACTCTGGACCAGATGTGTTAATTCTGCCTGTCCCTCCAGAACAGTTGTGTTAATACTGCCTGGTCCTCCAGACCAGATGTGTTAATACTGCCTGGCCCTCCAGACCAGATGTGTTAATACTGCCTGGTCCTCTAGACTCCAGACCAGATGTGTTAATACTGCCTGGCCCTCCAGACCAGATGTGTTAATACTGCCTGGCCCTCCAAACCAGATGTGTTAATACTGCCTGGTCCTCCAGACCAGATGTGTTAATACTGCCTGGCCCTCCAGACCAGATGTGTTAATACTGCCTGGCCCTCCAGACCAGATATGTTAATACTGCCTGGTCCTCCAGACCAGATGTGTTAATACTGCCTGGCCCTCCAGACCAGATGTGTTAATACTGCCTGGCCCTCCAGACCAGATGTGTTAATACTGCCTGGCCCTCCAGACCAGATGTGTTAATACTGCCTGGCCCTCCAGACCAGATGTGTTAATACTGCCTGGTCCTCCAGACCAGATATGTTAATACTGCCTGGCCCTCGGCCCTCCAGACCAGATGTGTTAATACTGCCTGGCCCTCCAGACCAGATGTGTTAATACTGCCTGGTCCTCCAGACCAGATATGTTAATACGGCCTGGTCCTCGGCCCTCCAGACCAGATGTGTTAATACTGCCTGGCCCTCCAGACCAGATGTGTTAATACTGCCTGGCCTTCCAGACCAGATGTGTTAATACTGCCTGGCCCTCCAGACCAGGTGTGTTAATACTGCCTGGCCCTCCAGACCAGATGTGTTAATACTGCCTGGTCCTCCAGACCAGATGTGTTAATACTGCCTGGCCCTCCAGACCAGATGTGTTAATACTGCCTGGTCCTCCAGACTCCAGACCAGATGTGTTAATACTGCCTGGCCCTCCAGACCAGATGTGTTAATACTGCCTGGCCCTCCAGACCAGATGTGTTAATACTGCCTGGCCCTCCAGACCAGATGTGTTTATACTGCCTGGCCCTCCAGACCAGATGTGTTAATACTGCCTGGTCCTCCAGACCAGATGTGTTAATACTGCCTGGCCCTCCAGACTCTGGACTAGATGTGTTAATACAGCCTGGCCCTCCAGACTCTGGACTAGATGTTTTAATACTGCCTGGCCCTCCGGACCAGATGTGTTAATACTGCCTGGCCCTCCAGACCAGATGTGTTAATACTGCCTGGTCCTCCAGACTCCAGACCAGATGTGTTAATACTGCCTGGCCCTCCAGACCAGATGTGTTAATACTGCCTGGCCCTCCAGACCAGATGTGTTAATACTGCCTGGCCCTCCGGACCAGATGTGTTAATACTGCCTGGCCCTCCGGACCAGATGTGTTAATACTGCCTGGCCCTCCAGACCAGATGTGTTAATACTGCCTGGTCCTCCAGACCAGATGTGTTAATACTGCCTGGTCCTCCAGACCAGATGTGTTAATACTGCCTGGCCCTCCAGACCAGATGTGTTAATACTGCCTGGTCCTCCAGACCAGATGTGTTAATACTGCCTGGTCCTCCAGACTCTGGACCAGATGTGTTAATACTGCCTGGCCCTCCAGACCAGATGTGTTGATACTGCCTGGTCCTCCAGACCAGATGTGTTAATACTGCCTGGTCCTCCAGACTCTGGACCAGATGTGTTAATACTGCCTGGCCCTCCAGACCAGATGTGTTGATACTGCCTGGTCCTCCAGACCAGATGTGTTAATACTGCCTGGCCCTCCAGACTCTGGACCAGAGTCAGCATTCCACCCTGCATACCACTACTGGCTTGCTTCTGAAGCTAAGCAGGGTTGGTCCTGGTCAGGCCCTGGATGGGAGACCAGATGTTGCTGGAAGTGGTGTTGGAGGGCCAGTAGGAGGCACTCTTTCCTCTGGTCTAAAAAATATCCCAATGCCCCAGGGCAGTGATTGGGGACACTGCCCTGTGTAGGGTGCCGTCTTTCGGATGGGACGTTAAACGGGTGTCCTGACTCTCTGAGGTCATTAAAGATCCCATGGCACTTATCGTAAGAGTAGGGGTGTTAACCCCGGTGTCCTGGCTAAATTCCCAATCTGGCCCTCAAACCATCATGGTCACCTAATAATCCCCAGTTTACAATTGACTCATTCATCCCCCTCCTCTCCCCTGTAACTATTCCCCAGGTCGTTGCTGCAAATGAGAACGTGTTCTCAGTCAACTTACCTGGTAAAATAACGGTAAAATAAAAAATAAATAAAAAATATGTTAATACTGCCTGGCCCTCCAGACCAGATGTGTTAATACTGCCTGGTCCTCCAGACCAGATGTGTTAATACTGCCTGGCCCTCCAGACCAGATGTGTTAATACTGCCTGGCCCTCCAGACCAGGTGTGTTAATACTGCCTGGCCCTCCAGACCAGATGTGTTAATACTGCCTGGTCCTCCAGACTGTACCGGATGTGTTAATACTGCCTGGCCCTCCAGACCAGATGTGTTAATACGGCCTGGTCCTCGGCCCTCCAGACCAGATGTGTTAATACTGCCTGACCCTCCAGACCAGATGTGTTAATACTGCCTGGCCCTCCAGACCAGATGTGTTAATACTGCCTGGCCCTCCAGACCAGGTGTGTTAATACTGCCTGGCCCTCCAGACCAGATGTGTTAATACTGCCTGGTCCTCCAGACCAGATGTGTTAATACTGCCTGGCCCTCCAGACCAGATGTGTTAATACTGCCTGGTCCTCCAGACTCCAGACCAGATGTGTTAATACTGCCTGGCCCTCCAGACCAGATGTGTTAATACTGCCTGGCCCTCCAGACTCTGGGCCAGATGTGTTAATACTGCCTGGCCCTCCAGACCAGATGTGTTAATACTGCCTGGCCCTCCAGACCAGATGTGTTAATACTGCCTGGTCCTCCAGACTCCAGACCAGATGTGTTAATACTGCCTGGCCCTCCAGACCAGATGTGTTAATACTGCCTGGCCCTCCAGACCAGATGTGTTAATACTGCCTGGCCCTCCAGACCAGATGTGTTAATACTGCCTGGCCCTCCAGACCAGATGTGTTAATACTGCCTGGCCCTCCAGACCAGATGTGTTAATACTGCCTGGTCCTCCAGACCAGATGTGTTAATACTGCCTGGCCCTCCAGACTCTGGACTAGATGTGTTAATACAGCCTGGCCCTCCAGACTCTGGACTAGATGTGTTAATACTGCCTGGCCCTCCAGACCAGATGTGTTAATACTGCCTGGTCCTCTAGACTCCAGACCAGATGTGTTAATACTGCCTGGCCCTCCAGACCAGATGTGTTAATACTGCCTGGCCCTCCAGACCAGATGTGTTAATACTGCCTGGCCCTCCGGACCAGATGTGTTAATACTGCCTGGCCCTCCGGACCAGATGTGTTAATACTGCCTGGCCCTCCAGACCAGATGTGTTAATACTGCCTGGTCCTCCAGACCAGATGTGTTAATACTGCCTGGCCCTCCAGACCAGATGTGTTAATACTGCCTGGCCCTCCAGACCAGATGTGTTAATACTGCCTGGTCCTCCAGACCAGATGTGTTAATACTGCCTGGTCCTCCAGACTCTGGACCAGATGTGTTAATACTGCCTGGCCCTCCAGACCAGATGTGTTGATACTGCCTGGTCCTCCAGACCAGATGTGTTAATACTGCCTGGTCCTCCAGACTCTCGACCAGATGTGTTAATACTGCCTGGCCCTCCAGACCAGATGTGTTGATACTGCCTGGTCCTCCAGACCAGATGTGTTAATACTGCCTGGCCCTCCAGACTCTGGACCAGAGTCAGCATTCCACCCTGCATACCACTACTGGCTTGCTTCTGAAGCTAAGCAGGGTTGGTCCTAGTCAGGCCCTGGATGGGAGACCAGATGTTGCTGGAAGTGGTGTTGGAGGGCCAGTAGGAGGCACTCTTTCCTCTGGTCTAAAAAATACCCCAATGCCCCAGGGCAGTGATTGGGGACACTGCCCTGTGTAGGGTGCCGTCTTTCGGATGGGACGTTAAACGGGTGTCCTGACTCTCTGAGGTCATTAAAGATCCCATGGCACTTATCGTAAGAGTAGGGGTGTTAACCCCGGTGTCCTGGCTAAATTCCCAATCTGGCCCTCAAACCATCATGGTCACCTAATAATCCCCAGTTTACAATTGACTCATTCATCCCCCTCCTCTCCCCTGTAACTATTCCCCAGGTCGTTGCTGCAAATGAGAACGTGTTCTCAGTCAACTTACCTGGTAAAATAACGGTAAAATAAAATAAATGAAATAAAAAATATGTTAATACTGCCTGGCCCTCCAGACCAGATGTGTTAATACTGCCTGGCCCTCCAGACCAGATGTGTTAATACTGCCTGGTCCTCCAGACCAGATGTGTTAATACTGCCTGGCCCTCCAGACCAGATGTGTTAATACTGCCTGGCCCTCCAGACCAGATATGTTAATACTGCCTGGTCCTCCAGACCAGATGTGTTAATACTGCCTGGCCCTCCAGACCAGATGTGTTAATACTGCCTGGCCCTCCAGACCAGATGTGTTAATACTGCCTGGCCCTCCAGACCAGATGTGTTAATACTGCCTGGCCCTCCAGACCAGATGTGTTAATACTGCCTGGTCCTCCAGACCAGATATGTTAATACTGCCTGGCCCTCGGCCCTCCAGACCAGATGTGTTAATACTGCCTGGCCCTCCAGACCAGATGTGTTAATACTGCCTGGTCCTCCAGACCAGATATGTTAATACGGCCTGGTCCTCGGCCCTCCAGACCAGATGTGTTAATACTGCCTGGACCTCCAGACCAGATGTGTTAATACTGCCTGGCCTTCCAGACCAGATGTGTTAATACTGCCTGGCCCTCCAGACCAGGTGTGTTAATACTGCCTGGCCCTCCAGACCAGATGTGTTAATACTGCCTGGTCCTCCAGACCAGATGTGTTAATACTGCCTGGCCCTCCAGACCAGATGTGTTAATACTGCCTGGTCCTCCAGACTCCAGACCAGATGTGTTAATACTGCCTGGCCCTCCAGACCAGATGTGTTAATACTGCCTGGCCCTCCAGACCAGATGTGTTAATACTGCCTGGCCCTCCAGACCAGATGTGTTAATACTGCCTGGCCCTCCAGACCAGATGTGTTAATACTGCCTGGTCCTCCAGACCAGATGTGTTAATACTGCCTGGCCCTCCAGACTCTGGACTAGATGTGTTAATACAGCCTGGCCCTCCAGACTCTGGACTAGATGTGTTAATACTGCCTGGCCCTCCGGACCAGATGTGTTAATACTGCCTGGCCCTCCAGACCAGATGTGTTAATACTGCCTGGCCCTCCAGACCAGGTGTGTTAATACTGCCTGGCCCTCCAGACCAGATGTGTTAATACTGCCTGGTCCTCCAGACCAGATGTGTTAATACTGCCTGGCCCTCCAGACCAGATGTGTTAATACTGCCTGGTCCTCCAGACTCCAGACCAGATGTGTTAATACTGCCTGGCCCTCCAGACCAGATGTGTTAATACTGCCTGGCCCTCCAGACCAGATGTGTTAATACTGCCTGGCCCTCCAGACCAGATGTGTTAATACTGCCTGGCCCTCCAGACCAGATGTGTTAATACTGCCTGGTCCTCCAGACCAGATGTGTTAATACTGCCTGGCCCTCCAGACTCTGGACTAGATGTGTTAATACAGCCTGGCCCTCCAGACTCTGGACTAGATGTGTTAATACTGCCTGGCCCTCCGGACCAGATGTGTTAATACTGCCTGGCCCTCCAGACCAGATGTGTTAATACTGCCTGGTCCTCCAGACTCCAGACCAGATGTGTTAATACTGCCTGGCCCTCCAGACCAGATGTGTTAATACTGCCTGGCCCTCCAGACCAGATGTGTTAATACTGCCTGGCCCTCCAGACCAGATGTGTTAATACTGCCTGGCCCTCCAGACCAGATGTGTTAATACTGCCTGGCCCTCCGGACCAGATGTGTTAATACTGCCTGGCCCTCCAGACCAGATGTGTTAATACTGCCTGGTCCTCCAGACCAGATGTGTTAATACTGCCTGGCCCTCCAGACCAGATGTGTTAATACTGCCTGGCCCTCCAGACCAGATGTGTTAATACTGCCTGGTCCTCCAGACCAGATGTGTTAATACTGCCTGGTCCTCCAGACTCTGGACCAGATGTGTTAATACTGCCTGGCCCTCCAGACCAGATGTGTTGATACTGCCTGGTCCTCCAGACCAGATGTGTTAATACTGCCTGGTCCTCCAGACTCTGGACCAGATGTGTTAATACTGCCTGGCCCTCCAGACCAGATGTGTTGATACTGCCTGGTCCTCCAGACCAGATGTGTTAATACTGCCTGGCCCTCCAGACTCTGGACCAGAGTCAGCATTCCACCCTGCATACCACTACTGGCTTGCTTCTGAAGCTAAGCAGGGTTGGTCCTGGTCAGGCCCTGGATGGGAGACCAGATGTTGCTGGAAGTGGTGTTGGAGGGCCAGTAGGAGGCACTCTTTCCTCTGGTCTAAAAAATATCCCAATGCCCTAGGGCAGTGATCGGGGACACTGCCCTGTGTAGGGTGCCGTCTTTCGGATGGGACGTTAAACGGGTGTCCTGACTCTCTGAGGTCATTAAAGATCCCATGGCACTTATCGTAAGAGTAGGGGTGTTAACCCCGGTGTCCTGGCTAAATTCCCAATCTGGCCCTCAAACCATCATGGTCACCTAATAATCCCCAGTTTACAATTGACTCATTCATCCCCCTCCTCTCCCCTGTAACTATTCCCCAGGTCGTTGCTGCAAATGAGAACGTGTTCTCAGTCAACTTACCTGGTAAAATAACGGTAAAATAAAAAATAAAATAAAAATATGTTAATACTGCCTGGCCCTCCAGACCAGATGTGTTAATACTGCCTGGTCCTCCAGACCAGATGTGTTAATACTGCCTGGCCCTCCAGACTCCAGACCAGATGTGTTAATACTGCCTGGCCCTCCAGACCAGATGTGTTAATACTGCCTGGCCCTCCAGACCAGATGTGTTAATACTGCCTGGCCCTCCAGACCAGATGTGTTAATACTGCCTGGCCCTCCAGACCAGATGTGTTAATACTGCCTGGTCCTCCAGACCAGATGTGTTAATACTGCCTGGCCCTCCAGACTCTGGACTAGATGTGTTAATACAGCCTGGCCCTCCAGACTCTGGACTAGATGTGTTAATACTGCCTGGCCCTCCGGACCAGATGTGTTAATACTGCCTGGCCCTCCAGACCAGATGTGTTAATACTGCCTGGTCCTCCAGACTCCAGACCAGATGTGTTAATACTGCCTGGCCCTCCAGACCAGATGTGTTAATACTGCCTGGCCCTCCAGACCAGATGTGTTAATACTGCCTGGCCCTCCAGACCAGATGTGTTAATACTGCCTGGCCCTCCAGACCAGATGTGTTAATACTGCCTGGCCCTCCGGACCAGATGTGTTAATACTGCCTGGCCCTCCAGACCAGATGTGTTAATACTGCCTGGTCCTCCAGACCAGATGTGTTAATACTGCCTGGCCCTCCAGACCAGATGTGTTAATACTGCCTGGCCCTCCAGACCAGATGTGTTAATACTGCCTGGTCCTCCAGACCAGATGTGTTAATACTGCCTGGTCCTCCAGACTCTGGACCAGATGTGTTAATACTGCCTGGCCCTCCAGACCAGATGTGTTGATACTGCCTGGTCCTCCAGACCAGATGTGTTAATACTGCCTGGTCCTCCAGACTCTGGACCAGATGTGTTAATACTGCCTGGCCCTCCAGACCAGATGTGTTGATACTGCCTGGTCCTCCAGACCAGATGTGTTAATACTGCCTGGCCCTCCAGACTCTGGACCAGAGTCAGCATTCCACCCTGCATACCACTACTGGCTTGCTTCTGAAGCTAAGCAGGGTTGGTCCTGGTCAGGCCCTGGATGGGAGACCAGATGTTGCTGGAAGTGGTGTTGGAGGGCCAGTAGGAGGCACTCTTTCCTCTGGTCTAAAAAATATCCCAATGCCCTAGGGCAGTGATCGGGGACACTGCCCTGTGTAGGGTGCCGTCTTTCGGATGGGACGTTAAACGGGTGTCCTGACTCTCTGAGGTCATTAAAGATCCCATGGCACTTATCGTAAGAGTAGGGGTGTTAACCCCGGTGTCCTGGCTAAATTCCCAATCTGGCCCTCAAACCATCATGGTCACCTAATAATCCCCAGTTTACAATTGACTCATTCATCCCCCTCCTCTCCCCTGTAACTATTCCCCAGGTCGTTGCTGCAAATGAGAACGTGTTCTCAGTCAACTTACCTGGTAAAATAACGGTAAAATAAAAAATAAAATAAAAATATGTTAATACTGCCTGGCCCTCCAGACCAGATGTGTTAATACTGCCTGGTCCTCCAGACAAGATGTGTTAATACTGCCTGGCCCTCCAGACCAGATGTGTTAATACTGCCTGGCCCTCCAGACCAGGTGTGTTAATACTGCCTGGCCCTCCAGACCAGATGTGTTAATACTGCCTGGTCCTCCAGACTGTACCGGATGTGTTAATACTGCCTGGCCCTCCAGACCAGATGTGTTAATACGGCCTGGTCCTCGGCCCTCCAGACCAGATGTGTTAATACTGCCTGACCCTCCAGACCAGATGTGTTAATACTGCCTGGCCCTCCAGACCAGATGTGTTAATACTGCCTGGCCCTCCAGACCAGGTGTGTTAATACTGCCTGGCCCTCCAGACCAGATGTGTTAATACTGCCTGGTCCTCCAGACCAGATGTGTTAATACTGCCTGGCCCTCCAGACCAGATGTGTTAATACTGCCTGGTCCTCCAGACTCCAGACCAGATGTGTTAATACTGCCTGGCCCTCCAGACCAGATGTGTTAATACTGCCTGGCCCTCCAGACTCTGGGCCAGATGTGTTAATACTGCCTGGCCCTCCAGACCAGATGTGTTAATACTGCCTGGCCCTCCAGACCAGATGTGTTAATACTGCCTGGCCCTCCAGACCAGATGTGTTAATACTACCTGGCCCTCCAGACCAGATGTGTTAATACTGCCTGGCCCTCCAGACCAGATGTGTTAATACTGCCTGGTCCTCCAGACCAGATGTGTTAATACTGCCTGGCCCTCCAGACTCTGGACTAGATGTGTTAATACAGCCTGGCCCTCCAGACTCTGGACTAGATGTGTTAATACTGCCTGGCCCTCCAGACCAGATGTGTTAATACTGCCTGGTCCTCTAGACTCCAGACCAGATGTGTTAATACTGCCTGGCCCTCCAGACCAGATGTGTTAATACTGCCTGGCCCTCCAGACCAGATGTGTTAATACTGCCTGGCCCTCCGGACCAGATGTGTTAATACTGCCTGGCCCTCCGGACCAGATGTGTTAATACTGCCTGGCCCTCCAGACCAGATGTGTTAATACTGCCTGGTCCTCCAGACCAGATGTGTTAATACTGCCTGGCCCTCCAGACCAGATGTGTTAATACTGCCTGGCCCTCCAGACCAGATGTGTTAATACTGCCTGGTCCTCCAGACCAGATGTGTTAATACTGCCTGGTCCTCCAGACTCTGGACCAGATGTGTTAATACTGCCTGGCCCTCCAGACCAGATGTGTTGATACTGCCTGGTCCTCCAGACCAGATGTGTTAATACTGCCTGGTCCTCCAGACTCTCGACCAGATGTGTTAATACTGCCTGGCCCTCCAGACCAGATGTGTTGATACTGCCTGGTCCTCCAGACCAGATGTGTTAATACTGCCTGGCCCTCCAGACTCTGGACCAGAGTCAGCATTCCACCCTGCATACCACTACTGGCTTGCTTCTGAAGCTAAGCAGGGTTGGTCCTAGTCAGGCCCTGGATGGGAGACCAGATGTTGCTGGAAGTGGTGTTGGAGGGCCAGTAGGAGGCACTCTTTCCTCTGGTCTAAAAAATACCCCAATGCCCCAGGGCAGTGATTGGGGACACTGCCCTGTGTAGGGTGCCGTCTTTCGGATGGGACGTTAAACGGGTGTCCTGACTCTCTGAGGTCATTAAAGATCCCATGGCACTTATCGTAAGAGTAGGGGTGTTAACCCCGGTGTCCTGGCTAAATTCCCAATCTGGCCCTCAAACCATCATGGTCACCTAATAATCCCCAGTTTACAATTGACTCATTCATCCCCCTCCTCTCCCCTGTAACTATTCCCCAGGTCGTTGCTGCAAATGAGAACGTGTTCTCAGTCAACTTACCTGGTAAAATAACGGTAAAATAAAATAAATGAAATAAAAAATATGTTAATACTGCCTGGCCCTCCAGACCAGATGTGTTAATACTGCCTGGCCCTCCAGACCAGATGTGTTAATACTGCCTGGTCCTCCAGACCAGATGTGTTAATACTGCCTGGCCCTCCAGACCAGATGTGTTAATACTGCCTGGCCCTCCAGACCAGGTGTGTTAATACTGCCTCGCCCTCCAGACCAGATGTGTTAATACTGCCTGGTCCTCCAGACTGTACCGGATGTGTTAATACTGCCTGGCCCTCCAGACCAGATGTGTTAATACGGCCTGGTCCTCGGCCCTCCAGACCAGATGTGTTAATACTGCCTGACCCTCCAGACCAGATGTGTTAATACTGCCTGGCCCTCCAGACCAGATGTGTTAATACTGCCTGGCCCTCCAGACCAGGTGTGTTAATACTGCCTGGCCCTCCAGACCAGATGTGTTAATACTGCCTGGCCCTCCAGACCAGATGTGTTAATACTGCCTGGTCCTCCAGACTCCAGACCAGATGTGTTAATACTGCCTGGCCCTCCAGACCAGATGTGTTAATACTGCCTGGCCCTCCAGACTCTGGGCCAGATGTGTTAATACTGCCTGGCCCTCCAGACCAGATGTGTTAATACTGCCTGGCCCTCCAGACCAGATGTGTTAATACTGCCTGGCCCTCCAGACCAGATGTGTTAATACTGCCTGGCCCTCCAGACCAGATGTGTTAATACTGCCTGGCCCTCCAGACCAGATGTGTTAATACTGCCTGGTCCTCCAGACCAGATGTGTTAATACTGCCTGGCCCTCCAGACTCTGGACTAGATGTGTTAATACAGCCTGGCCCTCCAGACTCTGGACTAGATGTGTTAATACTGCCTGGCCCTCCAGACCAGATGTGTTAATACTGCCTGGTCCTCTAGACTCCAGACCAGATGTGTTAATACTGCCTGGCCCTCCAGACCAGATGTGTTAATACTGCCTGGCCCTCCAGACCAGATGTGTTAATACTGCCTGGCCCTCCAGACCAGATGTGTTAATACTGCCTGGCCCTCCGGACCAGATGTGTTAATACTGCCTGGCCCTCCGGACCAGATGTGTTAATACTGCCTGGCCCTCCAGACCAGATGTGTTAATACTGCCTGGTCCTCCAGACCAGATGTGTTAATACTGCCTGGCCCTCCAGACCAGATGTGTTAATACTGCCTGGCCCTCCAGACCAGATGTGTTAATACTGCCTGGTCCTCCAGACCAGATGTGTTAATACTGCCTGGTCCTCCAGACTCTGGACCAGATGTGTTAATACTGCCTGGCCCTCCAGACCAGATGTGTTGATACTGCCTGGTCCTCCAGACCAGATGTGTTAATACTGCCTGGTCCTCCAGACTCTCGACCAGATGTGTTAATACTGCCTGGTCCTCCAGACCAGATGTGTTAATACTGCCTGGTACTCCAGACCAGATGTGTTAATACTGCCTGGCCCTCCAGACCAGATGTGTTAATACTGCCTGGTCCTCCAGACTCTCGACCAGATGTGTTAATACTGCCTGGCCCTCCAGACCAGATGTGTTGATACTGCCTGGTCCTCCAGACCAGATGTGTTAATACTGCCTGGCCCTCCAGACTCTGGACCAGAGTCAGCATTCCACCCTGCATACCACTACTGGCTTGCTTCTGAAGCTAAGCAGGGTTTGTCCTAGTCAGGCCCTGGATGGGAGACCAGATGTTGCTGGAAGTGGTGTTGGAGGGCCAGTAGGAGGCACTCTTTCCTCTGGTCTAAAAAATACCCCAATGCCCCAGGGCAGTGATTGGGGACACTGCCCTGTGTAGGGTGCCGTCTTTCGGATGGGACGTTAAACGGGTGTCCTGACTCTCTGAGGTCATTAAAGATCCCATGGCACTTATCGTAAGAGTAGGGGTGTTAACCCCGGTGTCCTGGCTAAATTCCCAATCTGGCCCTCAAACCATCATGGTCACCTAATAATCCCCAGTTTACAATTGACTCATTCATCCCCCTCCTCTCCCCTGTAACTATTCCCCAGGTCGTTGCTGCAAATGAGAACGTGTTCTCAGTCAACTTACCTGGTAAAATAACGGTAAAATAAAATAAATGAAATAAAAAATATGTTAATACTGCCTGGCCCTCCAGACCAGATGTGTTAATACTGCCTGTCCCTCCAGACCAGATGTGTTAATACTGCCTGGTCCTCCAGACCAGATGTGTTAATACTGCCTGGTCCTCCAGACCAGATGTGTTAATACTGCCTGGTCCTCCAGACCAGATGTGTTAATACTGCCTGGTCCTCCAGACCAGATGTGTTAATACTGCCTGGACCTCCAGACCAGATGTGTTAATACTGCCTGGCCCTCCAGACCAGATGTGTTAATACTGCCTGGTCCTCCAGACTCCAGACCAGATGTGTTAATACTGCCTGGCCCTCCAGACCAGATGTGTTAATACTGCCTGGTCCTCCAGACCAGATGTGTTAATACTGCCTGGCCCTCCAGACCAGATGTGTTAATACTGCCTGGTCCTCCAGACCAGATGTGTTAATACTGCCTGGCCCTCCAGACCAGATGTGTTAATACTGCCTGGCCCTCCAGACCAGATGTGTTAATACTGCCTGGGCCTCCAGACCAGATGTGTTAATACTGCCTGGCCCTCAGACCAGATGTGTTAATACTGCCTGGCCCTCCAGACCAGATGTGTTAATACTGCCTGGGCCTCCAGACCAGATGTGTTAATACTGCCTGGCCCTCCAGACCAGATGTGTTAATACTGCCAGGTCCTCCAGACCAGATGTGTTAATACTGCCTGGGCCTCCAGACCAGATGTGTTAATACTGCCTGGCCCTCCAGACCAGATGTGTTAATACTGCCTGGCCCTCCAGACTCCAGACCAGATGTGTTAATACTGCCTGGTCCTCCAGACTCCAGACCAGATGTGTTAATACTGCCTGGTCCTCCTGACCAGATGTGTTAATACTGCCTGGCCCTCCAGACCAGATGTGTTAATACTGCCTGGTCCTCCAGACCAGATGTGTTAATACTGCCTGGTCCTCCAGACCAGATGTGTTCATACTGCCTGGACCTCCAGACCAGATGTGTTAATACTGCCTGGCCCTCCAGACCAGATGTGTTAATACTGCCTGGTCCTCCAGACTCCAGACCAGATGTGTTAATACTGCCTGGCCCTCCAGACCAGATGTGTTAATACTGCCTGGTCCTCCAGACCAGATGTGTTAATACTGCCTGGTCCTCCAGACTCCAGACCAGATGTGTTAATACTGCCTGGTCCTCCAGACCAGATGTGTTAATACTGCCTGGCCCTCCAGACCAGATGTGTTAATACTGCCTGGCCCTCCAGACCAGATGTGTTAATACTGCCTGGGCCTCCAGACCAGATGTGTTAATACTGCCTGGCCCTCAGACCAGATGTGTTAATACTGCCTGGCCCTCCAGACCAGATGTGTTAATACTGCCTGGGCCTCCAGACCAGATGTGTTAATACTGCCTGGCCCTCCAGACCAGATGTGTTAATACTGCCAGGTCCTCCAGACCAGATGTGTTAATACTGCCTGGGCCTCCAGACCAGATGTGTTAATACTGCCTGGCCCTCCAGACCAGATGTGTTAATACTGCCTGGCCCTCCAGACTCCAGACCAGATGTGTTAATACTGCCTGGTCCTCCAGACTCCAGACCAGATGTGTTAATACTGCCTGGTCCTCCTGACCAGATGTGTTAATACTGCCTGGCCCTCCAGACCAGATGTGTTAATACTGCCTGGTCCTCCAGACCAGATGTGTTAATACTGCCTGGCCCTCCAGACTCTGGACCAGAGTCAGCATACCACCCTGCATACCACTACTGGCTTGCTTCTGAAGCTAAGCAGGGTTGGTCCTGGTCAGGCCCTGGATGGGAGACCAGATGTTGCTGGAAGTGGTGTTGGAGGGCCAGTAGGAGGCACTCTTTCCTCTGGTCTAAAAAATATCCCAATGCCCCAGGGCAGTGATTGGGGACACTGCCCTGTGTAGGGTGCCGTCTTTCGGATGGGACGTTAAACGGGTGTCCTGACTCTCTGAGGTCATTAAAGATCCCATGGCACTTATCGTAAGAGTAGGGGTGTTAACCCCGGTGTCCTGGCTAAATTCCCAATCTGGCCCTCAAACCATCATGGTCACCTAATAATCCCCAGTTTACAATTGACTCATTCATCCCCCTCCTCTCCCCTGTAACTATTCCCCAGGTCGTTGCTGCAAATGAGAACGTGTTCTCAGTCAACTTACCTGGTAAAATAACGGTAAAATAAAAAATAAAAAAAATATATGTTAATACTGCCTGGTCCTCCAGACCAGATGTGTTAATACTGCCTGGTCCTCCAGACCAGATGTGTTAATACTGCCTGGCCCTCCAGACCAGATGTGTTAATACTGCCTGGCCCTCCAGACCAGATGTGTTAATACTGCCTGGTCCTCCAGACCAGATGTGTTAGTACTGCCTGGCCCTCCAGACCAGATGTGTTAATACTGCCTGGCCCTCCAGACCAGATGTGTTAATACTGCCTGGTCCTCCAGACCAGATGTGTTAATACTGCCTGGCCCTCCAGACCAGATGTGTTAATACTGCCTGGCCCTCCAGACCAGATGTGTTAATACTGCCTGGCCCTCCAGACCAGATGTGTTAATACTGCCTGGCCCTCCAGACCAGATGTGTTAATACTGCCTGGCCCTCAGACCAGATGTGTTAATACTGCCTGGCCCTCCAGACCAGATGTGTTAATACTGCCTGGCCCTCCAGACCAGATGTGTTAATACTGCCTGGCCCTCCAAACCAGATGTGTTAAAACTGCCTGGGCCTCCAGACCAGATGTGTTAATACTGCCTGGCCCTCCAGACCAGATGTGTTAATTCTGCCTGGTCCTCCAGACTCCAGACCAGATGTGTTAATACTGCCTGGCCCTCCAGACCAGATGTGTTAATACTGCCTGGTCCTCCAGACTCCAGACCAGATGTGTTAATACTGCCTGGCCCTCCAGACCAGATGTGTTAATACTGCCTGGCCCTCCAGACCAGATGTGTTAATACTGCCTGGTCCCCCAGACCAGATGTGTTAATACTGCCTGGCCCTCCAAACCAGATGTGTTAAAACTGCCTGGTCCTCCAGACCAGATGTGTTAATACTGCCTGATCTTCCAGACCAGATGTGTTAATACTGCCTGGCCCTCCAGACCAGATGTGTTAATATTGCCTGGCCCTCCAGACCAGATGTGTTAATACTGCCTGTCCCTCCAGACCAGATGTGTTAATACTGCCTGGCCCTCCAGACCAGAGGTGTTAATACTGCCTGGCCCTCCAGACCAGATGTGTTAATACTGCCTGGCCTTCCAGACCAGATGTGTTAATACTGCCTGGCCCTCCAGACCAGATGTGTTAATACTGCCTGGCCCTCCAGACCAGATGTGTTAATACTGCCTGGTCCTCCAGACCAGATGTGTTAATACTGCCTGGTCCTCCAGACCAGATGTATTAATACTGCCTGGCCCTCCAGACCAAATGTGTTAATACTGCCTGGCCCTCCAGACCAGATGTGTTAATACTGCCTGGCCCTCCAGACCAGATGTGTTAATACTGCCTGGTCCTCCAGACCAGATGTGTTAATACTGCCTGGTCCTCCAGACTCTGGACCAGATGTGTTAATACTGCCTGGCCCTCCAGACCAGATGTGTTGATACTAACTGGTCCTCCAGACCAGATGTGTTAATACTGCCTGGTCCTCCAGACTCTCGACCAGATGTGTTAATGCTGCCTGGCCCTCCAGACCAGATGTGTTGATACTGCCTGGTCCTCCAGACCAGATGTGTTAATACTGCCTGGTCCTCTAGACTCCAGACCAGATTTGTTAATACTGCCTGGTCCTCTAGACTCCAGACCAGATGTGTTAATACTGCCTGGCCCTCCAGACCAGATGTGTTAATACTGCCTGGCCCTCCAGACCAGATGTGTTTATACTGCCTGGTCCTCCAGATCAGATGTGTTAATACTGCCTGGCCCTCCAGACCAGATGTGTTAATACTGCCTGGCCCTCCAGACCAGATGTGTTAATACTGCCTGTTCCTCCAGACCAGATGTGTTAATACTGCCTGGTCCTCCAGACCAGATGTGTTAATACTGCCTGGCCCTCCAGACCAGATGTATTAATACTGCCTGGCCCTCCAGACCAGATGTGTTAATACTGCCTGGCCCTCCAGACCAGATGTGTTAATACTGCCTGGTCCTCTAGACTCCAGACCAGATGTGTTAATACTGCCTGTTCCTCCAGACCAGATGTGTTAATACTGCCTGGTACTCCAGACTCTGGACCAGATGTGTTAATACTGCCTGGTCCTCCAGACCAGATATGTTAATACTGCCTGGCCCTCCAGACCAGATGTGTTAATACTGCCTGGCCCTCCAGACCAGATGTGTTAATACTGCCTGGCCCTCCAGACCAGATGTGTTAATACTGCCTGGCCCTCCAGACCAGATGTGTTAATACTGCCTGGCCCTCCAGACCAGAGGTGTTAATACTGCCTGGCCCTCCAGACCAGATGTGTTAATACTGCCTGGCCTTCCAGACCAGATGTGTTAATACTGCCTGGCCCTCCAGACCAGATGTGTTAATACTGCGTGGCCCTCCAGACCAGATGTGTTAATACTGCCTGGTCCTCCAGACCAGATGTGTTAATACTGCCTGGTCCTCCAGACCAGATGTATTAATACTGCCTGGCCCTCCAGACCAAATGTGTTAATACTGCCTGGCCCTCCAGACCAGATGTGTTAATACTGCCTGGCCCTCCAGACCAGATGTGTTAATACTGCCTGGTCCTCCAGACCAGATGTGTTAATACTGCCTGGTCCTCCAGACTCTGGACCAGATGTGTTAATACTGCCTGGCCCTCCAGACCAGATGTGTTGATACTAACTGGTCCTCCAGACCAGATGTGTTAATACTGCCTGGTCCTCCAGACTCTCGACCAGATGTGTTAATGCTGCCTGGCCCTCCAGACCAGATGTGTTAATACTGCCTGGCCCTCCAGACCAGATGTGTTAATACTGCCTGGTCCTCTAGACTCCAGACCAGATGTGTTAATACTGCCTGTTCCTCCAGACCAGATGTGTTAATACTGCCTGGTACTCCAGACTCTGGACCAGATGTGTTAATACTGCCTGGTCCTCCAGACCAGATATGTTAATACTGCCTGGCCCTCCAGACCAGATGTGTTAATACTGCCTGGCCCTCCAGACCAGATGTGTTAATACTGCCTGGCCCTCCAGACCAGATGTGTTAATACTGCCTGGCCCTCCAGACCAGATGTGTTAATACTGCCTGGCCCTCCAGACCAGAGGTGTTAATACTGCCTGGCCCTCCAGACCAGATGTGTTAATACTGCCTGGCCTTCCAGACCAGATGTGTTAATACTGCCTGGCCCTCCAGACCAGATGTGTTAATACTGCCTGGCCCTCCAGACCAGATGTGTTAATACTGCCTGGTCCTCCAGACCAGATGTGTTAATACTGCCTGGTCCTCCAGACCAGATGTATTAATACTGCCTGGCCCTCCAGACCAAATGTGTTAATACTGCCTGGCCCTCCAGACCAGATGTGTTAATACTGCCTGGCCCTCCAGACCAGATGTGTTAATACTGCCTGGTCCTCCAGACCAGATGTGTTAATACTGCCTGGTCCTCCAGACTCTGGACCAGATGTGTTAATACTGCCTGGCCCTCCAGACCAGATGTGTTGATACTAACTGGTCCTCCAGACCAGATGTGTTAATACTGCCTGGTCCTCCAGACTCTCGACCAGATGTGTTAATGCTGCCTGGCCCTCCAGACCAGATGTGTTGATACTGCCTGGTCCTCCAGACCAGATGTGTTAATACTGCCTGGTCCTCTAGACTCCAGACCAGATTTGTTAATACTGCCTGGTCCTCTAGACTCCAGACCAGATGTGTTAATACTGCCTGGCCCTCCAGACCAGATGTGTTAATACTGCCTGGCCCTCCAGACCAGATGTGTTTATACTGCCTGGTCCTCCAGATCAGATGTGTTAATACTGCCTGGCCCTCCAGACCAGATGTGTTAATACTGCCTGGCCCTCCAGACCAGATGTGTTAATACTGCCTGTTCCTCCAGACCAGATGTGTTAATACTGCCTGGTCCTCCAGACCAGATGTGTTAATACTGCCTGGCCCTCCAGACCAGATGTATTAATACTGCCTGGCCCTCCAGACCAGATGTGTTAATACTGCCTGGCCCTCGTGACCAGATGTGTTAATACTGCCTGGTCCTCTAGACTCCAGACCAGATGTGTTAATACTGCCTGTTCCTCCAGACCAGATGTGTTAATACTGCCTGGTACTCCAGACTCTGGACCAGATGTGTTAATACTGCCTGGTCCTCCAGACCAGATATGTTAATACTGCCTGGCCCTCCAGACCAGATGTGTTAATACTGCCTGGCCCTCCAGACCAGATGTGTTAATACTGCCTGGCCCTCCAGACCAGATGTGTTAATACTGCCTGGCCCTCCAGACCAGATGTGTTAATACTGCCTGGCCCTCCAGACCAGATGTGTTAATACTGCCTGGCCCTCCAGACCAGATGTGTTAATACTGCCTGGCCCTCCAGACTCTGGACCAGATGTGTTAATACTGCCTGGACCTCCAGACCAGATGTGTTAATACTGCCTGGCCCTCCAGACCAGATGTGTTAATACGGCCTGGCCCTCCAGACCAGATGTGTTAATACTGCCTGGCCCTCCAGACCAGATGTGTTAATACTGCCTGGTCCTCCAGACCAGCTGTGTTAATACTGCCTGGTCCTCCAGACCAGATGTGTTAATACTGCCTGGCCCTCCAGACCAGATGTGTTAATACTGCCTGGTCCTCCAGACCAGATGTGTTAATACTGCCTGGCCCTCCAGACCAGATGTGTTAATACTGCCTGGTCCTCCAGACCAGATGTGTTAATACTGCCTGGCCCTCCAGACCAGATGTGTTAATACTGCCTGGCCCTCCGGACCAGATGTGTTAATACTGCCTGGCCCTCCGGACCAGATGTGTTAATACTGCCTGGTCCTCCAGACCAGATGTGTTAATACTGCCTGGCCCTCCAGACCAGATGTGTTAATACTGCCTGGTCCTCCAGACCAGATGTGTTAATACTGCCTGGCCCTCCAGACCAGATGTGTTAATACTGCCTGGCCCTCCAGACCAGATGTGTTAATACTGCCTGGTCCTCCAGACTCTGGACCAGATGTGTTAATTCTGCCTGTCCCTCCAGAACAGATGTGTTAATACTGCCTGGTCCTCCAGACCAGATGTGTTAATACCGCCTGGCCCTCCAGACCAGATGTGTTAATACTGCCTGGTCCTCTAGACTCCAGACCAGATGTGTTAATACTGCCTGGCCCTCCAGACCAGATGTGTTAATACTGCCTGGCCCTCCAAACCAGATGTGTTAATACTGCCTGGTCCTCCAGACCAGATGTGTTAATACTGCCTGGCCCTCCAGACCAGATGTGTTAATACTGCCTGGCCCTCCAGACCAGATATGTTAATACTGCCTGGTCCTCCAGACCAGATGTGTTAATACTGCCTGGCCCTCCAGACCAGATGTGTTAATACTGCCTGGCCCTCCAGACCAGATGTGTTAATACTGCCTGGCCCTCCAGACCAGATGTGTTAATACTGCCTGGCCCTCCAGACCAGATGTGTTAATACTGCCTGGTCCTCCAGACCAGATATGTTAATACTGCCTGGCCCTCGGCCCTCCAGACCAGATGTGTTAATACTGCCTGGCCCTCCAGACCAGATGTGTTAATACTGCCTGGTCCTCCAGACCAGATATGTTAATACGGCCTGGTCCTCGGCCCTCCAGACCAGATGTGTTAATACTGCCTGGCCCTCCAGACCAGATGTGTTAATACTGCCTGGCCTTCCAGACCAGATGTGTTAATACTGCCTGGCCCTCCAGACCAGGTGTGTTAATACTGCCTGGCCCTCCAGACCAGATGTGTTAATACTGCCTGGTCCTCCAGACCAGATGTGTTAATACTGCCTGGCCCTCCAGACCAGATGTGTTAATACTGCCTGGTCCTCCAGACTCCAGACCAGATGTGTTAATACTGCCTGGCCCTCCAGACCAGATGTGTTAATACTGCCTGGCCCTCCAGACCAGATGTGTTAATACTGCCTGGCCCTCCAGACCAGATGTGTTAATACTGCCTGGCCCTCCAGACCAGATGTGTTAATACTGCCTGGTCCCCCAGACCAGATGTGTTAATACTGCCTGGCCCTCCAAACCAGATGTGTTAAAACTGCCTGGTCCTCCAGACCAGATGTGTTAATACTGCCTGATCTTCCAGACCAGATGTGTTAATACTGCCTGGCCCTCCAGACCAGATGTGTTAATATTGCCTGGCCCTCCAGACCAGATGTGTTAATACTGCCTGTCCCTCCAGACCAGATGTGTTAATACTGCCTGGCCCTCCAGACCAGAGGTGTTAATACTGCCTGGCCCTCCAGACCAGATGTGTTAATACTGCCTGGCCTTCCAGACCAGATGTGTTAATACTGCCTGGCCCTCCAGACCAGATGTGTTAATACTGCCTGGCCCTCCAGACCAGATGTGTTAATACTGCCTGGTCCTCCAGACCAGATGTGTTAATACTGCCTGGTCCTCCAGACCAGATGTATTAATACTGCCTGGCCCTCCAGACCAAATGTGTTAATACTGCCTGGCCCTCCAGACCAGATGTGTTAATACTGCCTGGCCCTCCAGACCAGATGTGTTAATACTGCCTGGTCCTCCAGACCAGATGTGTTAATACTGCCTGGTCCTCCAGACTCTGGACCAGATGTGTTAATACTGCCTGGCCCTCCAGACCAGATGTGTTGATACTAACTGGTCCTCCAGACCAGATGTGTTAATACTGCCTGGTCCTCCAGACTCTCGACCAGATGTGTTAATGCTGCCTGGCCCTCCAGACCAGATGTGTTGATACTGCCTGGTCCTCCAGACCAGATGTGTTAATACTGCCTGGTCCTCTAGACTCCAGACCAGATTTGTTAATACTGCCTGGTCCTCTAGACTCCAGACCAGATGTGTTAATACTGCCTGGCCCTCCAGACCAGATGTGTTAATACTGCCTGGCCCTCCAGACCAGATGTGTTTATACTGCCTGGTCCTCCAGATCAGATGTGTTAATACTGCCTGGCCCTCCAGACCAGATGTGTTAATACTGCCTGGCCCTCCAGACCAGATGTGTTAATACTGCCTGTTCCTCCAGACCAGATGTGTTAATACTGCCTGGTCCTCCAGACCAGATGTGTTAATACTGCCTGGCCCTCCAGACCAGATGTATTAATACTGCCTGGCCCTCCAGACCAGATGTGTTAATACTGCCTGGCCCTCCAGACCAGATGTGTTAATACTGCCTGGTCCTCTAGACTCCAGACCAGATGTGTTAATACTGCCTGTTCCTCCAGACCAGATGTGTTAATACTGCCTGGTACTCCAGACTCTGGACCAGATGTGTTAATACTGCCTGGTCCTCCAGACCAGATATGTTAATACTGCCTGGCCCTCCAGACCAGATGTGTTAATACTGCCTGGCCCTCCAGACCAGATGTGTTAATACTGCCTGGCCCTCCAGACCAGATGTGTTAATACTGCCTGGCCCTCCAGACCAGATGTGTTAATACTGCCTGGCCCTCCAGACCAGAGGTGTTAATACTGCCTGGCCCTCCAGACCAGATGTGTTAATACTGCCTGGCCTTCCAGACCAGATGTGTTAATACTGCCTGGCCCTCCAGACCAGATGTGTTAATACTGCGTGGCCCTCCAGACCAGATGTGTTAATACTGCCTGGTCCTCCAGACCAGATGTGTTAATACTGCCTGGTCCTCCAGACCAGATGTATTAATACTGCCTGGCCCTCCAGACCAAATGTGTTAATACTGCCTGGCCCTCCAGACCAGATGTGTTAATACTGCCTGGCCCTCCAGACCAGATGTGTTAATACTGCCTGGTCCTCCAGACCAGATGTGTTAATACTGCCTGGTCCTCCAGACTCTGGACCAGATGTGTTAATACTGCCTGGCCCTCCAGACCAGATGTGTTGATACTAACTGGTCCTCCAGACCAGATGTGTTAATACTGCCTGGTCCTCCAGACTCTCGACCAGATGTGTTAATGCTGCCTGGCCCTCCAGACCAGATGTGTTAATACTGCCTGGCCCTCCAGACCAGATGTGTTAATACTGCCTGGTCCTCTAGACTCCAGACCAGATGTGTTAATACTGCCTGTTCCTCCAGACCAGATGTGTTAATACTGCCTGGTACTCCAGACTCTGGACCAGATGTGTTAATACTGCCTGGTCCTCCAGACCAGATATGTTAATACTGCCTGGCCCTCCAGACCAGATGTGTTAATACTGCCTGGCCCTCCAGACCAGATGTGTTAATACTGCCTGGCCCTCCAGACCAGATGTGTTAATACTGCCTGGCCCTCCAGACCAGATGTGTTAATACTGCCTGGCCCTCCAGACCAGAGGTGTTAATACTGCCTGGCCCTCCAGACCAGATGTGTTAATACTGCCTGGCCTTCCAGACCAGATGTGTTAATACTGCCTGGCCCTCCAGACCAGATGTGTTAATACTGCCTGGCCCTCCAGACCAGATGTGTTAATACTGCCTGGTCCTCCAGACCAGATGTGTTAATACTGCCTGGTCCTCCAGACCAGATGTATTAATACTGCCTGGCCCTCCAGACCAAATGTGTTAATACTGCCTGGCCCTCCAGACCAGATGTGTTAATACTGCCTGGCCCTCCAGACCAGATGTGTTAATACTGCCTGGTCCTCCAGACCAGATGTGTTAATACTGCCTGGTCCTCCAGACTCTGGACCAGATGTGTTAATACTGCCTGGCCCTCCAGACCAGATGTGTTGATACTAACTGGTCCTCCAGACCAGATGTGTTAATACTGCCTGGTCCTCCAGACTCTCGACCAGATGTGTTAATGCTGCCTGGCCCTCCAGACCAGATGTGTTGATACTGCCTGGTCCTCCAGACCAGATGTGTTAATACTGCCTGGTCCTCTAGACTCCAGACCAGATTTGTTAATACTGCCTGGTCCTCTAGACTCCAGACCAGATGTGTTAATACTGCCTGGCCCTCCAGACCAGATGTGTTAATACTGCCTGGCCCTCCAGACCAGATGTGTTTATACTGCCTGGTCCTCCAGATCAGATGTGTTAATACTGCCTGGCCCTCCAGACCAGATGTGTTAATACTGCCTGGCCCTCCAGACCAGATGTGTTAATACTGCCTGTTCCTCCAGACCAGATGTGTTAATACTGCCTGGTCCTCCAGACCAGATGTGTTAATACTGCCTGGCCCTCCAGACCAGATGTATTAATACTGCCTGGCCCTCCAGACCAGATGTGTTAATACTGCCTGGCCCTCGTGACCAGATGTGTTAATACTGCCTGGTCCTCTAGACTCCAGACCAGATGTGTTAATACTGCCTGTTCCTCCAGACCAGATGTGTTAATACTGCCTGGTACTCCAGACTCTGGACCAGATGTGTTAATACTGCCTGGTCCTCCAGACCAGATATGTTAATACTGCCTGGCCCTCCAGACCAGATGTGTTAATACTGCCTGGCCCTCCAGACCAGATGTGTTAATACTGCCTGGCCCTCCAGACCAGATGTGTTAATACTGCCTGGCCCTCCAGACCAGATGTGTTAATACTGCCTGGCCCTCCAGACCAGATGTGTTAATACTGCCTGGCCCTCCAGACCAGATGTGTTAATACTGCCTGGCCCTCCAGACTCTGGACCAGATGTGTTAATACTGCCTGGACCTCCAGACCAGATGTGTTAATACTGCCTGGCCCTCCAGACCAGATGTGTTAATACGGCCTGGCCCTCCAGACCAGATGTGTTAATACTGCCTGGCCCTCCAGACCAGATGTGTTAATACTGCCTGGTCCTCCAGACCAGCTGTGTTAATACTGCCTGGTCCTCCAGACCAGATGTGTTAATACTGCCTGGCCCTCCAGACCAGATGTGTTAATACTGCCTGGTCCTCCAGACCAGATGTGTTAATACTGCCTGGCCCTCCAGACCAGATGTGTTAATACTGCCTGGTCCTCCAGACCAGATGTGTTAATACTGCCTGGCCCTCCAGACCAGATGTGTTAATACTGCCTGGCCCTCCGGACCAGATGTGTTAATACTGCCTGGCCCTCCGGACCAGATGTGTTAATACTGCCTGGTCCTCCAGACCAGATGTGTTAATACTGCCTGGCCCTCCAGACCAGATGTGTTAATACTGCCTGGTCCTCCAGACCAGATGTGTTAATACTGCCTGGCCCTCCAGACCAGATGTGTTAATACTGCCTGGCCCTCCAGACCAGATGTGTTAATACTGCCTGGTCCTCCAGACTCTGGACCAGATGTGTTAATTCTGCCTGTCCCTCCAGAACAGATGTGTTAATACTGCCTGGTCCTCCAGACCAGATGTGTTAATACCGCCTGGCCCTCCAGACCAGATGTGTTAATACTGCCTGGTCCTCTAGACTCCAGACCAGATGTGTTAATACTGCCTGGCCCTCCAGACCAGATGTGTTAATACTGCCTGGCCCTCCAAACCAGATGTGTTAATACTGCCTGGTCCTCCAGACCAGATGTGTTAATACTGCCTGGCCCTCCAGACCAGATGTGTTAATACTGCCTGGCCCTCCAGACCAGATATGTTAATACTGCCTGGTCCTCCAGACCAGATGTGTTAATACTGCCTGGCCCTCCAGACCAGATGTGTTAATACTGCCTGGCCCTCCAGACCAGATGTGTTAATACTGCCTGGCCCTCCAGACCAGATGTGTTAATACTGCCTGGCCCTCCAGACCAGATGTGTTAATACTGCCTGGTCCTCCAGACCAGATATGTTAATACTGCCTGGCCCTCGGCCCTCCAGACCAGATGTGTTAATACTGCCTGGCCCTCCAGACCAGATGTGTTAATACTGCCTGGTCCTCCAGACCAGATATGTTAATACGGCCTGGTCCTCGGCCCTCCAGACCAGATGTGTTAATACTGCCTGGCCCTCCAGACCAGATGTGTTAATACTGCCTGGCCTTCCAGACCAGATGTGTTAATACTGCCTGGCCCTCCAGACCAGGTGTGTTAATACTGCCTGGCCCTCCAGACCAGATGTGTTAATACTGCCTGGTCCTCCAGACCAGATGTGTTAATACTGCCTGGCCCTCCAGACCAGATGTGTTAATACTGCCTGGTCCTCCAGACTCCAGACCAGATGTGTTAATACTGCCTGGCCCTCCAGACCAGATGTGTTAATACTGCCTGGCCCTCCAGACCAGATGTGTTAATACTGCCTGGCCCTCCAGACCAGATGTGTTAATACTGCCTGGCCCTCCAGACCAGATGTGTTAATACTGCCTGGTCCTCCAGACCAGATGTGTTAATACTGCCTGGCCCTCCAGACTCTGGACTAGATGTGTTAATACAGCCTGGCCCTCCAGACTCTGGACTAGATGTGTTAATACTGCCTGGCCCTCCGGACCAGATGTGTTAATACTGCCTGGCCTTCCAGACCAGATGTGTTAATACTGCCTGGTCCTCCAGACTCCAGACCAGATGTGTTAATACTGCCTGGCCCTCCAGACCAGATGTGTTAATACTGCCTGGCCCTCCAGACCAGATGTGTTAATACTGCCTGGCCCTCCGGACCAGATGTGTTAATACTGCTTGGCCCTCCGGACCAGATGTGTTAATACTGCCTGGCCCTCCAGACCAGATGTGTTAATACTGCCTGGTCCTCCAGACCAGATGTGTTAATACTGCCTGGTCCTCCAGACCAGATGTGTTAATACTGCCTGGCCCTCCAGACCAGATGTGTTAATACTGCCTGGTCCTCCAGACCAGATGTGTTAATACTGCCTGGTCCTCCAGACTCTGGACCAGATGTGTTAATACTGCCTGGCCCTCCAGACCAGATGTGTTGATACTGCCTGGTCCTCCAGACCAGATGTGTTAATACTGCCTGGTCCTCCAGACTCTGGACCAGATGTGTTAATACTGCCTGGCCCTCCAGACCAGATGTGTTGATACTGCCTGGTCCTCCAGACCAGATGTGTTAATACTGCCTGGCCCTCCAGACTCTGGACCAGAGTCAGCATTCCACCCTGCATACCACTACTGGCTTGCTTCTGAAGCTAAGCAGGGTTGGTCCTGGTCAGGCCCTGGATGGGAGACCAGATGTTGCTGGAAGTGGTGTTGGAGGGCCAGTAGGAGGCACTCTTTCCTCTGGTCTAAAAAATATCCCAATGCCCCAGGGCAGTGATTGGGGACACTGCCCTGTGTAGGGTGCCGTCTTTCGGATGGGACGTTAAACGGGTGTCCTGACTCTCTGAGGTCATTAAAGATCCCATGGCACTTATCGTAAGAGTAGGGGTGTTAACCCCGGTGTCCTGGCTAAATTCCCAATCTGGCCCTCAAACCATCATGGTCACCTAATAATCCCCAGTTTACAATTGACTCATTCATCCCCCTCCTCTCCCCTGTAACTATTCCCCAGGTCGTTGCTGCAAATGAGAACGTGTTCTCAGTCAACTTACCTGGTAAAATAACGGTAAAATAAAAAAAAATAAAAAAATATGTTAATACTGCCTGGCCCTCCAGACCAGATGTGTTAATACTGCCTGGTCCTCCAGACCAGATGTGTTAATACTGCCTGGCCCTCCAGACCAGATGTGTTAATACTGCCTGGCCCTCCAGACCAGGTGTGTTAATACTGCCTGGCCCTCCAGACCAGATGTGTTAATACTGCCTGGTCCTCCAGACTGTACCGGATGTGTTAATACTGCCTGGCCCTCCAGACCAGATGTGTTAATACGGCCTGGTCCTCGGCCCTCCAGACCAGATGTGTTAATACTGCCTGACCCTCCAGACCAGATGTGTTAATACTGCCTGGCCCTCCAGACCAGATGTGTTAATACTGCCTGGCCCTCCAGACCAGGTGTGTTAATACTGCCTGGCCCTCCAGACCAGATGTGTTAATACTGCCTGGTCCTCCAGACCAGATGTGTTAATACTGCCTGGCCCTCCAGACCAGATGTGTTAATACTGCCTGGTCCTCCAGACTCCAGACCAGATGTGTTAATACTGCCTGGCCCTCCAGACCAGATGTGTTAATACTGCCTGGCCCTCCAGACTCTGGGCCAGATGTGTTAATACTGCCTGGCCCTCCAGACCAGATGTGTTAATACTGCCTGGCCCTCCAGACCAGATGTGTTAATACTGCCTGGTCCTCCAGACTCCAGACCAGATGTGTTAATACTGCCTGGCCCTCCAGACCAGATGTGTTAATACTGCCTGGCCCTCCAGACCAGATGTGTTAATACTGCCTGACCCTCCAGACCAGATGTGTTAATACTGCCTGGCCCTCCAGACCAGATGTGTTAATACTGCCTGGCCCTCCAGACCAGATGTGTTAATACTGCCTGGTCCTCCAGACCAGATGTGTTAATACTGCCTGGCCCTCCAGACTCTGGACTAGATGTGTTAATACAGCCTGGCCCTCCAGACTCTGGACTAGATGTGTTAATACTGCCTGGCCCTCCAGACCAGATGTGTTAATACTGCCTGGTCCTCTAGACTCCAGACCAGATGTGTTAATACTGCCTGGCCCTCCAGACCAGATGTGTTAATACTGCCTGGCCCTCCAGACCAGATGTGTTAATACTGCCTGGCCCTCCGGACCAGATGTGTTAATACTGCCTGGCCCTCCGGACCAGATGTGTTAATACTGCCTGGCCCTCCAGACCAGATGTGTTAATACTGCCTGGTCCTCCAGACCAGATGTGTTAATACTGCCTGGCCCTCCAGACCAGATGTGTTAATACTGCCTGGCCCTCCAGACCAGATGTGTTAATACTGCCTGGTCCTCCAGACCAGATGTGTTAATACTGCCTGGTCCTCCAGACTCTGGACCAGATGTGTTAATACTGCCTGGCCCTCCAGACCAGATGTGTTGATACTGCCTGGTCCTCCAGACCAGATGTGTTAATACTGCCTGGTCCTCCAGACTCTCGACCAGATGTGTTAATACTGCCTGGCCCTCCAGACCAGATGTGTTGATACTGCCTGGTCCTCCAGACCAGATGTGTTAATACTGCCTGGCCCTCCAGACTCTGGACCAGAGTCAGCATTCCACCCTGCATACCACTACTGGCTTGCTTCTGAAGCTAAGCAGGGTTGGTCCTAGTCAGGCCCTGGATGGGAGACCAGATGTTGCTGGAAGTGGTGTTGGAGGGCCAGTAGGAGGCACTCTTTCCTCTGGTCTAAAAAATACCCCAATGCCCCAGGGCAGTGATTGGGGACACTGCCCTGTGTAGGGTGCCGTCTTTCGGATGGGACGTTAAACGGGTGTCCTGACTCTCTGAGGTCATTAAAGATCCCATGGCACTTATCGTAAGAGTAGGGGTGTTAACCCCGGTGTCCTGGCTAAATTCCCAATCTGGCCCTCAAACCATCATGGTCACCTAATAATCCCCAGTTTACAATTGACTCATTCATCCCCCTCCTCTCCCCTGTAACTATTCCCCAGGTCGTTGCTGCAAATGAGAACGTGTTCTCAGTCAACTTACCTGGTAAAATAACGGTAAAATAAAATAAATGAAATAAAAAATATGTTAATACTGCCTGGCCCTCCAGACCAGATGTGTTAATACTGCCTGGCCCTCCAGACCAGATGTGTTAATACTGCCTGGTCCTCCAGACCAGATGTGTTAATACTGCCTGGCCCTCCAGACCAGATGTGTTAATACTGCCTGGCCCTCCAGACCAGATATGTTAATACTGCCTGGTCCTCCAGACCAGATGTGTTAATACTGCCTGGCCCTCCAGACCAGATGTGTTAATACTGCCTGGCCCTCCAGACCAGATGTGTTAATACTGCCTGGCCCTCCAGACCAGATGTGTTAATACTGCCTGGCCCTCCAGACCAGATGTGTTAATACTGCCTGGTCCTCCAGACCAGATATGTTAATACTGCCTGGCCCTCGGCCCTCCAGACCAGATGTGTTAATACTGCCTGGCCCTCCAGACCAGATGTGTTAATACTGCCTGGTCCTCCAGACCAGATATGTTAATACGGCCTGGTCCTCGGCCCTCCAGACCAGATGTGTTAATACTGCCTGGCCCTCCAGACCAGATGTGTTAATACTGCCTGGCCTTCCAGACCAGATGTGTTAATACTGCCTGGCCCTCCAGACCAGGTGTGTTAATACTGCCTGGCCCTCCAGACCAGATGTGTTAATACTGCCTGGTCCTCCAGACCAGATGTGTTAATACTGCCTGGCCCTCCAGACCAGATGTGTTAATACTGCCTGGTCCTCCAGACTCCAGACCAGATGTGTTAATACTGCCTGGCCCTCCAGACCAGATGTGTTAATACTGCCTGGCCCTCCAGACCAGATGTGTTAATACTGCCTGGCCCTCCAGACCAGATGTGTTAATACTGCCTGGCCCTCCAGACCAGATGTGTTAATACTGCCTGGTCCTCCAGACCAGATGTGTTAATACTGCCTGGCCCTCCAGACTCTGGACTAGATGTGTTAATACAGCCTGGCCCTCCAGACTCTGGACTAGATGTGTTAATACTGCCTGGCCCTCCAGGCCAGATGTGTTAATACTGCCTGGCCCTCCAGACCAGATGTGTTAATACTGCCTGGCCCTCCAGACCAGGTGTGTTAATACTGCCTGGCCCTCCAGACCAGATGTGTTAATACTGCCTGGTCCTCCAGACCAGATGTGTTAATACTGCCTGGCCCTCCAGACCAGATGTGTTAATACTGCCTGGTCCTCCAGACTCCAGACCAGATGTGTTAATACTGCCTGGCCCTCCAGACCAGATGTGTTAATACTGCCTGGCCCTCCGGACCAGATGTGTTAATACTGCCTGGCCCTCCGGACCAGATGTGTTAATACTGCCTGGCCCTCCAGACCAGATGTGTTAATACTGCCTGGTCCTCCAGACCAGATGTGTTAATACTGCCTGGCCCTCCAGACCAGATGTGTTAATACTGCCTGGCCCTCCAGACCAGATGTGTTAATACTGCCTGGTCCTCCAGACCAGATGTGTTAATACTGCCTGGTCCTCCAGACTCTGGACCAGATGTGTTAATACTGCCTGGCCCTCCAGACCAGATGTGTTGATACTGCCTGGTCCTCCAGACCAGATGTGTTAATACTGCCTGGTCCTCCAGACTCTCGACCAGATGTGTTAATACTGCCTGGCCCTCCAGACCAGATGTGTTGATACTGCCTGGTCCTCCAGACCAGATGTGTTAATACTGCCTGGCCCTCCAGACTCTGGACCAGAGTCAGCATTCCACCCTGCATACCACTACTGGCTTGCTTCTGAAGCTAAGCAGGGTTGGTCCTAGTCAGGCCCTGGATGGGAGACCAGATGTTGCTGGAAGTGGTGTTGGAGGGCCAGTAGGAGGCACTCTTTCCTCTGGTCTAAAAAATACCCCAATGCCCCAGGGCAGTGATTGGGGACACTGCCCTGTGTAGGGTGCCGTCTTTCGGATGGGACGTTAAACGGGTGTCCTGACTCTCTGAGGTCATTAAAGATCCCATGGCACTTATCGTAAGAGTAGGGGTGTTAACCCCGGTGTCCTGGCTAAATTCCCAATCTGGCCCTCAAACCATCATGGTCACCTAATAATCCCCAGTTTACAATTGACTCATTCATCCCCCTCCTCTCCCCTGTAACTATTCCCCAGGTCGTTGCTGCAAATGAGAACGTGTTCTCAGTCAACTTACCTGGTAAAATAACGGTAAAATAAAATAAATGAAATAAAAAATATGTTAATACTGCCTGGCCCTCCAGACCAGATGTGTTAATACTGCCTGGCCCTCCAGACCAGATGTGTTAATACTGCCTGGTCCTCCAGACCAGATGTGTTAATACTGCCTGGCCCTCCAGACCAGATGTGTTAATACTTCCTGGCCCTCCAGACCAGATATGTTAATACTGCCTGGTCCTCCAGACCAGATGTGTTAATACTGCCTGGCCCTCCAGACCAGATGTGTTAATACTGCCTGGCCCTCCAGACCAGATGTGTTAATACTGCCTGGCCCTCCAGACCAGATGTGTTAATACTGCCTGGCCCTCCAGACCAGATGTGTTAATACTGCCTGGCCCTCCAGACCAGATGTGTTAATACTGCCTGGCCCTCCAGACCAGATGTGTTAATACTGCCTGGCCCTCCAGACCAGATGTGTTAATACTGCCTGGCCTTCCAGACCAGATGTGTTAATACTGCCTGGCCCTCCAGACCAGGTGTGTTAATACTGCCTGGCCCTCCAGACCAGATGTGTTAATACTGCCTGGTCCTCCAGACCAGATGTGTTAATACTGCCTGGCCCTCCAGACCAGATGTGTTAATACTGCCTGGTCCTCCAGACTCCAGACCAGATGTGTTAATACTGCCTGGCCCTCCAGACCAGATGTGTTAATACTGCCTGGCCCTCCAGACCAGATGTGTTAATACTGCCTGGCCCTCCAGACCAGATGTGTTAATACTGCCTGGTCCTCCAGACCAGATGTGTTAATACTGCCTGGCCCTCCAGACTCTGGACTAGATGTGTTAATACAGCCTGGCCCTCCAGACTCTGGACTAGATGTGTTAATACTGCCTGGCCCTCCGGACCAGATGTGTTAATACTGCCTGGCCCTCCAGACCAGATGTGTTAATACTGCCTGGCCCTCCAGACCAGGTGTGTTAATACTGCCTGGCCCTCCAGACCAGATGTGTTAATACTGCCTGGTCCTCCAGACCAGATGTGTTAATACTGCCTGGCCCTCCAGACCAGATGTGTTAATACTGCCTGGTCCTCCAGACTCCAGACCAGATGTGTTAATACTGCCTGGCCCTCCAGACCAGATGTGTTAATACTGCCTGGCCCTCCAGACCAGATGTGTTAATACTGCCTGGCCCTCCAGACCAGATGTGTTAATACTGCCTGGCCCTCCAGACCAGATGTGTTAATACTGCCTGGTCCTCCAGACCAGATGTGTTAATACTGCCTGGCCCTCCAGACTCTGGACTAGATGTGTTAATACAGCCTGGCCCTCCAGACTCTGGACTAGATGTGTTAATACTGCCTGGCCCTCCGGACCAGATGTGTTAATACTGCCTGGCCCTCCAGACCAGATGTGTTAATACTGCCCTTTCCTCCAGACTCCAGACCAGATGTGTTAATACTGCCTGGCCCTCCAGACCAGATGTGTTAATACTGCCTGGCCCTCCAGACCAGATGTGTTAATACTGCCTGGCCCTCCAGACCAGATGTGTTAATACTGCCTGGCCCTCCAGACCAGATGTGTTAATACTGCCTGGCCCTCCGGACCAGATGTGTTAATACTGCCTGGCCCTCCAGACCAGATGTGTTAATACTGCCTGGTCCTCCAGACCAGATGTGTTAATACTGCCTGGCCCTCCAGACCAGATGTGTTAATACTGCCTGGCCCTCCAGACCAGATGTGTTAATACTGCCTGGTCCTCCAGACCAGATGTGTTAATACTGCCTGGTCCTCCAGACTCTGGACCAGATGTGTTAATACTGCCTGGCCCTCCAGACCAGATGTGTTGATACTGCCTGGTCCTCCAGACCAGATGTGTTAATACTGCCTGGTCCTCCAGACTCTGGACCAGATGTGTTAATACTGCCTGGCCCTCCAGACCAGATGTGTTGATACTGCCTGGTCCTCCAGACCAGATGTGTTAATACTGCCTGGCCCTCCAGACTCTGGACCAGAGTCAGCATTCCACCCTGCATACCACTACTGGCTTGCTTCTGAAGCTAAGCAGGGTTGGTCCTGGTCAGGCCCTGGATGGGAGACCAGATGTTGCTGGAAGTGGTGTTGGAGGGCCAGTAGGAGGCACTCTTTCCTCTGGTCTAAAAAATATCCCAATGCCCCAGGGCAGTGATTGGGGACACTGCCCTGTGTAGGGTGCCGTCTTTCGGATGGGACGTTAAACGGGTGTCCTGACTCTCTGAGGTCATTAAAGATCCCATGGCACTTATCGTAAGAGTAGGGGTGTTAACCCCGGTGTCCTGGCTAAATTCCCAATCTGGCCCTCAAACCATCATGGTCACCTAATAATCCCCAGTTTACAATTGACTCATTCATCCCCCTCCTCTCCCCTGTAACTATTCCCCAGGTCGTTGCTGCAAATGAGAACGTGTTCTCAGTCAACTTACCTGGTAAAATAACGGTAAAATAAAAAATAAAATAAAAATATGTTAATACTGCCTGGCCCTCCAGACCAGATGTGTTAATACTGCCTGGTCCTCCAGACCAGATGTGTTAATACTGCCTGGCCCTCCAGACCAGATGTGTTAATACTGCCTGGCCCTCCAGACCAGATGTGTTAATACTGCCTGGTCCTCCAGACCAGATGTGTTAATACTGCCTGGCCCTCCAGACCAGATGTGTTAATACTGCCTGGCCCTCCAGACCAGGTGTGTTAATACTGCCTGGCCCTCCAGACCAGATGTGTTAATACTGCCTGGTCCTCCAGACTGTACCGGATGTGTTAATACTGCCTGGCCCTCCAGACCAGGTGTGTTAATACTGCCTGGCCCTCCAGACCAGATGTGTTAATACTGCCTGGTCCTCCAGACTGTACCGGATGTGTTAATACTGCCTGGCCCTCCAGACCAGATGTGTTAATACGGCCTGGTCCTCGGCCCTCCAGACCAGATGTGTTAATACTGCCTGACCCTCCAGACCAGATGTGTTAATACTGCCTGGCCCTCCAGACCAGATGTGTTAATACTGCCTGGCCCTCCAGACCAGGTGTGTTAATACTGCCTGGCCCTCCAGACCAGATGTGTTAATACTGCCTGGTCCTCCAGACCAGATGTGTTAATACTGCCTGGCCCTCCAGACCAGATGTGTTAATATTGCCTGGTCCTCCAGACTCCAGACCAGATGTGTTAATACTGCCTGGCCCTCCAGACCAGATGTGTTAATACTGCCTGGCCCTCCAGACTCTGGGCCAGATGTGTTAATACTGCCTGGCCCTCCAGACCAGATGTGTTAATACTGCCTGGCCCTCCAGACCAGATGTGTTAATACTGCCTGGCCCTCCAGACCAGATGTGTTAATACTACCTGGCCCTCCAGACCAGATGTGTTAATACTGCCTGGCCCTCGAGACTCTGGGCCAGATGTGTTAATACTGCCTGGCCCTCCAGACCAGATGTGTTAATACTGCCTGGCCCTCCAGACCAGATGTGTTAATACTGCCTGGCCCTCCAGACCAGATGTGTTAATACTACCTGGCCCTCCAGACCAGATGTGTTAATACTGCCTGGCCCTCCAGACCAGATGTGTTAATACTGCCTGGTCCTCCAGACCAGATGTGTTAATACTGCCTGGTCCTCCAGACTCTGGACCAGATGTGTTAATACTGCCTGGCCCTCCAGACCAGATGTGTTGATACTGCCTGGTCCTCCAGACCAGATGTGTTAATACTGCCTGGTCCTCCAGACTCTCGACCAGATGTGTTAATACTGCCTGGCCCTCCAGACCAGATGTGTTGATACTGCCTGGTCCTCCAGACCAGATGTGTTAATACTGCCTGGCCCTCCAGACTCTGGACCAGAGTCAGCATTCCACCCTGCATACCACTACTGGCTTGCTTCTGAAGCTAAGCAGGGTTGGTCCTAGTCAGGCCCTGGATGGGAGACCAGATGTTGCTGGAAGTGGTGTTGGAGGGCCAGTAGGAGGCACTCTTTCCTCTGGTCTAAAAAATACCCCAATGCCCCAGGGCAGTGATTGGGGACACTGCCCTGTGTAGGGTGCCGTCTTTCGGATGGGACGTTAAACGGGTGTCCTGACTCTCTGAGGTCATTAAAGATCCCATGGCACTTATCGTAAGAGTAGGGGTGTTAACCCCGGTGTCCTGGCTAAATTCCCAATCTGGCCCTCAAACCATCATGGTCACCTAATAATCCCCAGTTTACAATTGACTCATTCATCCCCCTCCTCTCCCCTGTAACTATTCCCCAGGTCGTTGCTGCAAATGAGAACGTGTTCTCAGTCAACTTACCTGGTAAAATAACGGTAAAATAAATGAAATAAAAAATATGTTAATACTGCCTGGCCCTCCAGACCAGATGTGTTAATACTGCCTGGCCCTCCAGACCAGATGTGTTAATACTGCCTGGTCCTCCAGACCAGATGTGTTAATACTGCCTGGCCCTCCAGACCAGATGTGTTAATACTGCCTGGCCCTCCAGACCAGGTGTGTTAATACTGCCTGGCCCTCCAGACCAGATGTGTTAATACTGCCTGGTCCTCCAGACTGTACCGGATGTGTTAATACTGCCTGGCCCTCCAGACCAGGTGTGTTAATACTGCCTGGCCCTCCAGACCAGATGTGTTAATACTGCCTGGTCCTCCAGACTGTACCGGATGTGTTAATACTGCCTGGCCCTCCAGACCAGATGTGTTAATACGGCCTGGTCCTCGGCCCTCCAGACCAGATGTGTTAATACTGCCTGACCCTCCAGACCAGATGTGTTAATACTGCCTGGCCCTCCAGACCAGATGTGTTAATACTGCCTGGCCCTCCAGACCAGGTGTGTTAATACTGCCTGGCCCTCCAGACCAGATGTGTTAATACTGCCTGGTCCTCCAGACCAGATGTGTTAATACTGCCTGGCCCTCCAGACCAGATGTGTTAATATTGCCTGGTCCTCCAGACTCCAGACCAGATGTGTTAATACTGCCTGGCCCTCCAGACCAGATGTGTTAATACTGCCTGGCCCTCCAGACTCTGGGCCAGATGTGTTAATACTGCCTGGCCCTCCAGACCAGATGTGTTAATACTGCCTGGCCCTCCAGACCAGATGTGTTAATACTGCCTGGCCCTCCAGACCAGATGTGTTAATACTACCTGGCCCTCCAGACCAGATGTGTTAATACTGCCTGGCCCTCCAGACTCTGGGCCAGATGTGTTAATACTGCCTGGCCCTCCAGACCAGATGTGTTAATACTGCCTGGCCCTCCAGACCAGATGTGTTAATACTGCCTGGCCCTCCAGACCAGATGTGTTAATACTACCTGGCCCTCCAGACCAGATGTGTTAATACTGCCTGGCCCTCCAGACCAGATGTGTTAATACTGCCTGGTCCTCCAGACCAGATGTGTTAATACTGCCTGGTCCTCCAGACTCTGGACCAGATGTGTTAATACTGCCTGGCCCTCCAGACCAGATGTGTTGATACTGCCTGGTCCTCCAGACCAGATGTGTTAATACTGCCTGGTCCTCCAGACTCTCGACCAGATGTGTTAATACTGCCTGGCCCTCCAGACCAGATGTGTTGATACTGCCTGGTCCTCCAGACCAGATGTGTTAATACTGCCTGGCCCTCCAGACTCTGGACCAGAGTCAGCATTCCACCCTGCATACCACTACTGGCTTGCTTCTGAAGCTAAGCAGGGTTGGTCCTAGTCAGGCCCTGGATGGGAGACCAGATGTTGCTGGAAGTGGTGTTGGAGGGCCAGTAGGAGGCACTCTTTCCTCTGGTCTAAAAAATACCCCAATGCCCCAGGGCAGTGATTGGGGACACTGCCCTGTGTAGGGTGCCGTCTTTCGGATGGGACGTTAAACGGGTGTCCTGACTCTCTGAGGTCATTAAAGATCCCATGGCACTTATCGTAAGAGTAGGGGTGTTAACCCCGGTGTCCTGGCTAAATTCCCAATCTGGCCCTCAAACCATCATGGTCACCTAATAATCCCCAGTTTACAATTGACTCATTCATCCCCCTCCTCTCCCCTGTAACTATTCCCCAGGTCGTTGCTGCAAATGAGAACGTGTTCTCAGTCAACTTACCTGGTAAAATAACGGTAAAATAAATGAAATAAAAAATATGTTAATACTGCCTGGCCCTCCAGACCAGATGTGTTAATACTGCCTGGCCCTCCAGACCAGATGTGTTAATACTGCCTGGTCCTCCAGACCAGATGTGTTAATACTGCCTGGCCCTCCAGACCAGATGTGTTAATACTGCCTGGCCCTCCAGACCAGGTGTGTTAATACTGCCTGGCCCTCCAGACCAGATGTGTTAATACTGCCTGGTCCTCCAGACTGTACCGGATGTGTTAATACTGCCTGGCCCTCCAGACCAGATGTGTTAATACGGCCTGGTCCTCGGCCCTCCAGACCAGATGTGTTAATACTGCCTGACCCTCCAGACCAGATGTGTTAATACTGCCTGGCCCTCCAGACCAGATGTGTTAATACTGCCTGGCCCTCCAGACCAGGTGTGTTAATACTGCCTGGCCCTCCAGACCAGATGTGTTAATACTGCCTGGCCCTCCAGACCAGATGTGTTAATACTGCCTGGTCCTCCAGACTCCAGACCAGATGTGTTAATACTGCCTGGCCCTCCAGACCAGATGTGTTAATACTGCCTGGCCCTCCAGACTCTGGGCCAGATGTGTTAATACTGCCTGGCCCTCCAGACCAGATGTGTTAATACTGCCTGGCCCTCCAGACCAGATGTGTTAATACTGCCTGGCCCTCCAGACCAGATGTGTTAATACTGCCTGGCCCTCCAGACCAGATGTGTTAATACTGCCTGGCCCTCCAGACCAGATGTGTTAATACTGCCTGGTCCTCCAGACCAGATGTGTTAATACTGCCTGGCCCTCCAGACTCTGGACTAGATGTGTTAATACAGCCTGGCCCTCCAGACTCTGGACTAGATGTGTTAATACTGCCTGGCCCTCCAGACCAGATGTGTTAATACTGCCTGGTCCTCTAGACTCCAGACCAGATGTGTTAATACTGCCTGGCCCTCCAGACCAGATGTGTTAATACTGCCTGGCCCTCCAGACCAGATGTGTTAATACTGCCTGGCCCTCCAGACCAGATGTGTTAATACTGCCTGGCCCTCCGGACCAGATGTGTTAATACTGCCTGGCCCTCCGGACCAGATGTGTTAATACTGCCTGGCCCTCCAGACCAGATGTGTTAATACTGCCTGGTCCTCCAGACCAGATGTGTTAATACTGCCTGGCCCTCCAGACCAGATGTGTTAATACTGCCTGGCCCTCCAGACCAGATGTGTTAATACTGCCTGGTCCTCCAGACCAGATGTGTTAATACTGCCTGGTCCTCCAGACTCTGGACCAGATGTGTTAATACTGCCTGGCCCTCCAGACCAGATGTGTTGATACTGCCTGGTCCTCCAGACCAGATGTGTTAATACTGCCTGGTCCTCCAGACTCTCGACCAGATGTGTTAATACTGCCTGGTCCTCCAGACCAGATGTGTTAATACTGCCTGGTCCTCCAGACCAGATGTGTTAATACTGCCTGGCCCTCCAGACCAGATGTGTTAATACTGCCTGGCCCTCCAGACCAGATGTGTTAATACTGCCTGGTCCTCCAGACCAGATGTGTTAATACTGCCTGGTCCTCCAGACTCTGGACCAGATGTGTTAATACTGCCTGGCCCTCCAGACCAGATGTGTTGATACTAACTGGTCCTCCAGACCAGATGTGTTAATACTGCCTGGTCCTCCAGACTCTTGACCAGATGTGTTAATACTGCCTGGCCCTCCAGACCAGATGTGTTGATACTGCCTGGTCCTCCAGACCAGATGTGTTAATACTGCCTGGCCCTCCAGACTCTGGACCAGAGTCAGCATTCCACCCTGCATACCACTACTGGCTTGCTTCTGAAGCTAAGCAGGGTTGGTCCTAGTCAGGCCCTGGATGGGAGACCAGATGTTGCTGGAAGTGGTGTTGGAGGGCCAGTAGGAGGCACTCTTTCCTCTGGTCTAAAAAATACCCCAATGCCCCAGGGCAGTGATTGGGGACACTGCCCTGTGTAGGGTGCCGTCTTTCGGATGGGACGTTAAACGGGTGTCCTGACTCTCTGAGGTCATTAAAGATCCCATGGCACTTATCGTAAGAGTAGGGGTGTTAACCCCGGTGTCCTGGCTAAATTCCCAATCTGGCCCTCAAACCATCATGGTCACCTAATAATCCCCAGTTTACAATTGACTCATTCATCCCCCTCCTCTCCCCTGTAACTATTCCCCAGGTCGTTGCTGCAAATGAGAACGTGTTCTCAGTCAACTTACCTGGTAAAATAACGGTAAAATAAAATAAATGAAATAAAAAATATGTTAATACTGCCTGGCCCTCCAGACCAGATGTGTTAATACTGCCTGGCCCTCCAGACCAGATGTGTTAATACTGCCTGGTCCTCCAGACCAGATGTGTTAATACTGCCTGGTCCTCCAGACCAGATGTGTTAATACTGCCTGGTCCTCCAGACCAGATGTGTTAATACTGCCTGGTCCTCCAGACCAGATGTGTTAATACTGCCTGGACCTCCAGACCAGATGTGTTAATACTGCCTGGCCCTCCAGACCAGATGTGTTAATACTGCCTGGTCCTCCAGACTCCAGACCAGATGTGTTAATACTGCCTGGCCCTCCAGACCAGATGTGTTAATACTGCCTGGTCCTCCAGACCAGATGTGTTAATACTGCCTGGTCCTCCAGACTCCAGACCAGATGTGTTAATACTGCCTGGTCCTCCAGACCAGATGTGTTAATACTGCCTGGCCCTCCAGACCAGATGTGTTAATACTGCCTGGCCCTCCAGACCAGATGTGTTAATACTGCCTGGGCCTCCAGACCAGATGTGTTAATACTGCCTGGCCCTCAGACCAGATGTGTTAATACTGCCTGGCCCTCCAGACCAGATGTGTTAATACTGCCTGGGCCTCCAGACCAGATGTGTTAATACTGCCTGGCCCTCCAGACCAGATGTGTTAATACTGCCAGGTCCTCCAGACCAGATGTGTTAATACTGCCTGGGCCTCCAGACCAGATGTGTTAATACTGCCTGGCCCTCCAGACCAGATGTGTTAATACTGCCTGGCCCTCCAGACTCCAGACCAGATGTGTTAATACTGCCTGGTCCTCCAGACTCCAGACCAGATGTGTTAATACTGCCTGGTCCTCCTGACCAGATGTGTTAATACTGCCTGGCCCTCCAGACCAGATGTGTTAATACTGCCTGGTCCTCCAGACCAGATGTGTTAATACTGCCTGGCCCTCCAGACTCTGGACCAGAGTCAGCATACCACCCTGCATACCACTACTGGCTTGCTTCTGAAGCTAAGCAGGGTTGGTCCTGGTCAGGCCCTGGATGGGAGACCAGATGTTGCTGGAAGTGGTGTTGGAGGGCCAGTAGGAGGCACTCTTTCCTCTGGTCTAAAAAATATCCCAATGCCCCAGGGCAGTTATTGGGGACACTGCCCTGTGTAGGGTGCCGTCTTTCGGATGGGACGTTAAACGGGTGTCCTGACTCTCTGAGGTCATTAAAGATCCCATGGCACTTATCGTAAGAGTAGGGGTGTTAACCCCGGTGTCCTGGCTAAATTCCCAATCTGGCCCTCAAACCATCATGGTCACCTAATAATCCCCAGTTTACAATTGACTCATTCATCCCCCTCCTCTCCCCTGTAACTATTCCCCAGGTCGTTGCTGCAAATGAGAACGTGTTCTCAGTCAACTTACCTGGTAAAATAACGGTAAAATAAAAAAATAAAAAAATATATGTTAATACTGCCTGGTCCTCCAGACCAGATGTGTTAATACTGCCTGGCCCTCCAGACCAGATGTGTTAATACTGCCTGGCCCTCCAGACCAGATGTGTTAATACTGCCTGGTCCTCCAGACCAGATGTGTTAATACTGCCTGGCCCTCCAGACCAGATGTGTTAATACTGCCTGGCCCTCCAGACCAGATGTGTTAATACTGCCTGGCCCTCCAGACCAGATGTGTTAATACTGCCTGGCCCTCCAGACCAGATGTGTTAATACTGCCTGGCCCTCAGACCAGATGTGTTAATACTGCCTGGCCCTCCAGACCAGATGTGTTAATACTGCCTGGCCCTCCAGACCAGATGTGTTAATACTGCCTGGCCCTCCAAACCAGATGTGTTAAAACTGCCTGGGCCTCCAGACCAGATGTGTTAATACTGCCTGGCCCTCCAGACCAGATGTGTTAATTCTGCCTGGTCCTCCAGACTCCAGACCAGATGTGTTAATACTGCCTGGCCCTCCAGACCAGATGTGTTAATACTGCCTGGTCCTCCAGACTCCAGACCAGATGTGTTAATACTGCCTGGCCCTCCAGACCAGATGTGTTAATACTGCCTGGCCCTCCAGACCAGATGTGTTAATACTGCCTGGTCCCCCAGACCAGATGTGTTAATACTGCCTGGCCCTCCAAACCAGATGTGTTAAAACTGCCTGGTCCTCCAGACCAGATGTGTTAATACTGCCTGATCTTCCAGACCAGATGTGTTAATACTGCCTGGCCCTCCAGACCAGATGTGTTAATATTGCCTGGCCCTCCAGACCAGATGTGTTAATACTGCCTGTCCCTCCAGACCAGATGTGTTAATACTGCCTGGCCCTCCAGACCAGAGGTGTTAATACTGCCTGGCCCTCCAGACCAGATGTGTTAATACTGCCTGGCCTTCCATACCAGATGTGTTAATACTGCCTGGCCCTCCAGACCAGATGTGTTAATACTGCCTGGCCCTCCAGACCAGATGTGTTAATACTGCCTGGTCCTCCAGACCAGATGTGTTAATACTGCCTGGTCCTCCAGACCAGATGTGTTAATACTGCCTGGCCCTCCAGACCAAATGTGTTAATACTGCCTGGCCCTCCAGACCAGATGTGTTAATACTGCCTGGCCCTCCAGACCAGATGTGTTAATACTGCCTGGTCCTCCAGACCAGATGTGTTAATACTGCCTGGTCCTCCAGACTCTGGACCAGATGTGTTAATACTGCCTGGCCCTCCAGACCAGATGTGTTGATACTAACTGGTCCTCCAGACCAGATGTGTTAATACTGCCTGGTCCTCCAGACTCTCGACCAGATGTGTTAATACTGCCTGGCCCTCCAGACCAGATGTGTTGATACTGCCTGGCCCTCCAGACCAGATGTGTTAATACTGCCTGGTCCTCTAGACTCCAGACCAGATGTGTTAATACTGCCTGTTCCTCCAGACCAGATGTGTTAATACTGCCTGGTACTCCAGACTCTGGACCAGATGTGTTAATACTGCCTGGTCCTCCAGACCAGATATGTTAATACTGCCTGGCCCTCCAGACCAGATGTGTTAATACTGCCTGGCCCTCCAGACCAGATGTGTTAATACTGCCTGGCCCTCCAGACCAGATGTGTTAATACTGCCTGGCCCTCCAGACCAGATGTGTTAATACTGCCTGGCCCTCCAGACCAGATGTGTTAATACTGCCTGGCCCTCCAGACCAGATGTGTTAATACTGCCTGGCCCTCCAGACCAGATGTGTTAATACTGCCTGGCCCTCCAGACCAGATGTGTTAATACTGCCTGGCCCTCCAGACCAGATGTGTTAATACTGCCTGGCCCTCCAGACCAGATGTGTTGATACTGCCTGGCCCTCCTGACCAGATGTGTTAATACTGCCTGGTCCCCCAGACCAGATGTGTTAATACTGCCTGGTCCTCCAGACCAGATGTGTTAATACTGCCTGGCCCTCCAGACCAGATGTGTTAATACTGCCTGGCCCTCCAAACCAGATGTGTTAAAACTGCCTGGGCCTCCAGACCAGATGTGTTAATACTGCCTGGCCCTCCAGACCAGATGTGTTAATTCTGCCTGGTCCTCCAGACTCCAGACCAGATGTGTTAATACTGCCTGGCCCTCCAGACCAGATGTGTTAATACTGCCTGGTCCTCCAGACTCCAGACCAGATGTGTTAATACTGCCTGGCCCTCCAGACCAGATGTTTTAATACTGCCTGGCCCTCCAGACCAGATGTGTTAATACTGCCTGGTCCCCCAGACCAGATGTGTTAATACTGCCTGGCCCTCCAAACCAGATGTGTTAAAACTGCCTGGTCCTCCAGACCAGATGTGTTAATACTGCCTGATCTTCCAGACCAGATGTGTTAATACTGCCTGGCCCTCCAGACCAGATGTGTTAATATTGCCTGGCCCTCCAGACCAGATGTGTTAATACTGCCTGTCCCTCCAGACCAGATGTGTTAATACTGCCTGGCCCTCCAGACCAGAGGTGTTAATACTGCCTGGCCCTCCAGACCAGATGTGTTAATACTGCCTGGCCTTCCAGACCAGATGTGTTAATACTGCCTGGCCCTCCAGACCAGATGTGTTAATACTGCCTGGCCCTCCAGACCAGATGTGTTAATACTGCCTGGTCCTCCAGACCAGATGTGTTAATACTGCCTGGTCCTCCAGACCAGATGTGTTAATACTGCCTGGCCCTCCAGACCAAATGTGTTAATACTGCCTGGCCCTCCAGACCAGATGTGTTAATACTGCCTGGCCCTCCAGACCAGATGTGTTAATACTGCCTGGTCCTCCAGACCAGATGTGTTAATACTGCCTGGTCCTCCAGACTCTGGACCAGATGTGTTAATACTGCCTGGCCCTCCAGACCAGATGTGTTGATACTAACTGGTCCTCCAGACCAGATGTGTTAATACTGCCTGGTCCTCCAGACTCTCGACCAGATGTGTTAATACTGCCTGGCCCTCCAGACCAGATGTGTTGATACTGCCTGGTCCTCCAGACCAGATGTGTTAATACTGCCTGGCCCTCCAGACTCTGGACCAGAGTCAGCATTCCACCCTGCATACCACTACTGGCTTGCTTCTGAAGCTAAGCAGGGTTGGTCCTAGTCAGGCCCTGGATGGGAGACCAGATGTTGCTGGAAGTGGTGTTGGAGGGCCAGTAGGAGGCACTCTTTCCTCTGGTCTAAAAAATACCCCAATGCCCCAGGGCAGTGATTGGGGACACTGCCCTGTGTAGGGTGCCGTCTTTCGGATGGGACGTTAAACGGGTGTCCTGACTCTCTGAGGTCATTAAAGATCCCATGGCACTTATCGTAAGAGTAGGGGTGTTAACCCCGGTGTCCTGGCTAAATTCCCAATCTGGCCCTCAAACCATCATGGTCACCTAATAATCCCCAGTTTACAATTGACTCATTCATCCCCCTCCTCTCCCCTGTAACTATTCCCCAGGTCGTTGCTGCAAATGAGAACGTGTTCTCAGTCAACTTACCTGGTAAAATAACGGTAAAATAAAAAAATGTGTTAATACTGCCTGGTCCTCCAGACCAGATGTGTTAATACTGCCTTGGCCTCCAGACCAGATGTGTTAATACTGCCTGGCCCTCCAGACCAGATGTGTTAATACTGCCTGGCCCTCCAGACCAGATGTGTTAATACTGCCTGGTCCTCCAGACTCCAGACCAGATGTGTTAATACTGGCTGGACCTCCAGACCAGATGTGTTAATACTGCCTGGCCCTCCAGACCAGATGTGTTAATACTGCCTGGACCTCCAGAACAGATGTGTTAATACTGCCTGGTCCTCTAGACTCCAGACCTGATGTGTTAATACTGCCTGGTCCTCCAGACTGTACCAGATGTGTTAATACTGCCTGGTCCTCCAGAATCCAGACCAGATGTGTTAATACTGCCTGGCCCTCCAGACCAGATGTGTTAATACTGCCTGGTCCTCCAGACCAGATGTGTTAATACTGCCTGGCCCTCCAGACCAGATGTGTTAATACTGCCTGGCCCTCCAGACCAGATGTGTTAATACTGCCTGGCCCTCCAGACTCTTGGCCAGATGTGTTAATACTGCCTGGCCCTCCAGACCAGATGTGTTAATACTGCCTGGCCCTCCAGACCAGATGTGTTAATACTGCCTGGTCCTCCAGACCAGATGTGTTAATACTGCCTGGTCCTCCAGACCAGATGTGTTAATACTGCCTGGCCCTCCAGACTCTGGACTAGATGTGTTAATACTGCCTGGCCCTCCAGACTCTGGACTAGATGTGTTAATACTGCCTGGCCCTCCGGACCAGATGTGTTAATACTGCCTGGCCCTCCAGACCAGATGTGTTAATACTGCCTGGTCCTCTAGACCAGATGTGTTAATACTGCCTGGCCGTCCAGACCAGATGTGTTAATACTGCCTGGCCCTCCGGACCAGATGTGTTAATACTGCCTGGCCCTCCGGACCAGATGTGTTAATACTGCCTGGTCCTCCAGACCAGATGTGTTAATACTGCCTGGCCCTCCAGACCAGATGTGTTAATACTGCCTGGCCCTCCAGACCAGATGTGTTAATACTGCCTGGTCCTCCAGACCAGATGTGTTAATACTGCCTGGTCCTCCAGAATCTGGACCAGATGTGTTAATACTGCCTGGCCCTCCAGACCAGATGTGTTGATACTGCCTGGACCTCCAGACCAGATGTGTTAATACTGCCTGGTCCTCCAGACCAGATGTGTTAATACTGCCTGGTCCTCCAGACCAGATGTGTTAATACTGCCTGGCCCTCCAGACCAGATGTGTTAATACTGCCTGGTCCTCCAGACCAGATGTGTTAATACTGCCTGGTCCTCCAGACTCCAGACCAGATGTGTTAATACTGCCTGGCCCTCCAGACCAGATGTGTTAATGCTGCCTGGTCCTCCAGACCAGGTGTGTTAATACCCCCTGGCCCTCCATACCAGATGTGTTAATACCGCCTGGTCCTCCAGACCAGATGTGTTAATACTGCCTGGTCCTCCAGACTAGATGTGTTAATACTGCCTGGTCCTCCAGACCAGATGTGTTAATACTGCCTGGCCCTCCAGACCAGATGTGTTAATACTGCCTGGTCCTCCAGACCAGATGTGTTAATACTGCCTGGTCCTCCAGACCAGATGTGTTAATACTGCCTGCCCCTCCAGACCAGATGTGTTAATACTGCCTGGCCCTCCAGACCAGATGTGTTAATACTGCCTGGCCCTCCAGACCAGATGTGTTAATACTGCCTGGTCCTCCAGACCAGATGTGTTAATACTGCCTGCCCCTCCAGACCAGATGTGTTAATACTGCCTGGCCCTCCAGACCAGATGTGTTAATACTGCCTGGTCCTCCAGACCAGATGTGTTAATACTGCCTGGTCCTCCAGACCAGATGTGTTAATACTGCCTGGCCCTCCAGACCAGATGTGTTAATACTGCCTGGCCCTCCAGACCAGATGTGTTAATACTGCCTGGTCCTCCAGACCAGATGTGTTTATACTGCCTTGCCCTCCAGACTCCAGACCAGATGTGTTAATACTGCCTGGTCCTCCAGACCAGATGTGTTAATACTGCCTTGCCCTCCATACCAGATGTGTTAATACTGCCTGGCCCTCCAGACCAGATGTGTTAATACTGCCTGGCCCTCCAGACCAGATGTGTTAATACTGCCTGGCCCTCCAGACCAGATGTGTTAATACTGCCTGGTCCTCCAGACCAGATGTGTTAATACTGCCTGGTCCTCCAGACTCTGGTCAGGTCTATGGTCTGTTTGTAACCATTGTTCCACCTCGGTTGTTCTCTTTCAGAGAGAACCATCATATTTCTACTGTCCTCTTCAGGAGGCTCTATCTATTACAGCTCTCTCCTCCTCCTCTCCCCTCCTCTCTTTTCTTCCTATTCCCTTGTTTCTTTGAAGGCCTTCTCCTTCACAGGCATCCAACTCCCCTCTTTTCTTCACAGGCATCCCCCTCCCCTCTTTTCTTCACAGGCATCCCCCTCCCCTCTTTTCTTCACAGGCATCCCCCTCCCCTCTTTTCTTCACAGGCATCCCCCTCCCCTCTTTTCTTCACAGGCATCCCCCTCTCCTCTTTTCTTCACAGGCATCCCCCTCTCCTCTTTTCTTCACAGGCATCCCCCTCTCCTCTTTTCTTCACAGGCATCCCCCTCCCCTCTTTTCTTCACAGGCATCCCCCCCCCTCTTTTCTTCACAGGCATCCCCCTCCCCCCCTTTTCTTCACAGGCATCCCCCTCCCCTCTTTTCTTCACAGGCATCCCCCTCCCCTCTTTTCTTCACAGGCATCCCCCTCCCCTCTTTTCTTCACAGGCATCCCCCCCCTCTTTTCTTCACAGGCATCCCCCTCCCCTCTTTTCTTCACAGGCATCCCCCTCTCCTCTTTTCTTCACAGGCATCCCCCTCCCCTCTTTTCTTCACAGGCATCCCCCCCCCCTCTTTTCTTCACAGGCATCCCCCTCCCCTCTTTTCTTCACAGGCATCCCCCTCCCCTCCCTACCTTCACCACTCTCTCTCTCTCCCTCCCTCTCTCCCTCCCTCCCTCTCTCCCTCCCTCTCTCCCTCCTCCCTCCCTTCACCTCTCTCTCTCCCCCCCTCACTCCCTCCCTCCCTCCCCACTTCACCTCCCCCCCTCTCCCCACTTCACCCCCCCCCTCTCCATTCTATCCAACAGAGATAATATGTTGGAGCTGTCCCTGGTTATGTAGTAAAACAAAGAATACACTGTTTTATCCACTTCTTCCTCCCTCCCTCCCTCCCTCCCTCCCCCCACCTCTCTCTCCCTCCCCCCACCTCTCCCTCCCTCTCTCCTTCTCTCCCTCCCTCTCTCCCTCCCTCCCTCCCTCCACCTCTCTCTCCCTCCCTCCCTCCCTCCACCTCTCTCTCCCTCCCTCCCTCCCTCCACCTCTCTCTCCCTCCCTCTCTCCTTCTCTCCCTCCCTCTCTCCCTCCCTCCCTCCCTCCCTCCCTCCACCTCTCCCTCCCTCCCTCCCTCCACCTCTCCTCATCCCTCCCTCCCTCCCTCCACCTCTCCCTCCCTCCCTCCCTCCCTCCACCTCTCTCTCCCTCTCTCCCTCCCTCCACCTCTCTCCCTCCCTCCACCTCTCTCTCCCTCCCTCTCTCCCTCCCTCCACCTCTCTCTCCCTCCCTCCCTCCACCTCTCTCTCCCTCCCTCTCTCCCTCCCTCCCTCCACCTCTCTCTCCCTCCCTCTCTCCCTCCCTCCCTCCACCTCTCTCTCCCTCCCTCCCTCCCTCCACCTCTCTCTCCCTCCCTCTCTCCCTCCCTCCCTCACTCCCTCCACCCTCTCTCCCTCCCTCCCTCCCTGCACCTCTCTCTCCCTCCCTCCCTCCCTGCACCTCTCTCTCCCTCTCTCCCTCCCTCCACCTCTCCCTCCCTCCCTCTCTCCCTCCCTCCACCTCTCTCTCCCTCCCTCCCTCCCTCCCTCCACCTCTCTCTCCCTCCCTCTCTCCCTCCACCTCTCTCTCCCTCCCTCTCTCCCTCCCTCCCTCCCTCCCTCCACCTCTCTCTCCCTCCCTCTCTCCCTACCTCTCTCCCTCCACCTCTCTCTCCCTCCCTCCCTCCCTCTCTCCCTCCCTCCACCTCTCCCTCCCTCCCTCCCTCCCTCTCTCCTTTCCTCCCTCCCTCCCTCTCTCCTTCCCTCCCTCTCTCCCTCTCTCCTTCTCTCTCCCTCCCTCCCTCCCTCTCTCTCCCTCCCTTCCTCTCTACTTCTCTCCCTCCCTCCCTCCCTTCCTCTCTCCTTCTCTCCCTCCCTCCCTCTCTCCCTTCCTCCACATCTCTCTCCTTCTCTCCCTCCCTCGCTCCTCCTTCTCTCTCATTCTCTCCCTCCCTCCACCTCTCTGTCCTCTCCCACCCTTCACCTCTCTCTCCTCTCCCTCTCTCACCTTCTCTCCCTCTCTCTCCTTCTCTCCCCCCTCCACCTCTTTCTCCTTCTCTCTCATTCTCTCCCTCCCTCCACCTCTCTCTCATTCCTCCCTCCCTCCACCTCTCTCATTCCTCCCTCCCTCCACCTCTCTCTCCTTCTCTCCCTCTCTCGCCTTCTCTCACTCTCTCGCCTTCTCTCCCTCTCTCGCCTTCTCTCCCTCCCTTCACCTCTCTCTCTCTCTCTCTCTCTCCCCCCCCTCCCTCCCTCCCTCCCTCCCTCCCTTCACCTCTCTCTCCTTCTCTCCCTCTCTCTCCTTCTCTCCCTCCCTCCACCTCTCTCCCCTTCTCTCTCATTCTCTCCCTCCACCTCTCTCTCCCTCCCTCCCTCCCTCCTTCCCTCCCTCTCTCCTTCTCTCCCTCCCTCCCTCTCTCCTTCTCTCCCTCCCTCCCTCCCTCCCTCTCTCTCCCTCCCTTCCTTCCTCTCTCCTTCTCTCCCTCCCTCCCTCCCTCTCTCCTTCTCTCCCTTCCTCCACCTCTCTCTCCTTCTCTCCCTCCCTCCACCTCTCTCCCCTTCTCTCTCCTTCTCTCCCTCCCTCCCTCTCTCCTTCTCTCCCTCCCTCCCTCCCTCCCTCTCTCTCCCTCCCTTCCTTCCTCTCTCCTTCTCTCCCTCCCTCCCTCCCTCTCTCCTTCTCTCCCTTCCTCCACCTCTCTCTCCTTCTCTCCCTTCCTCCACCTCTCCCTCCTTCTCTTCCTCCCTCGCTCCTCCTTCTCTCTCATTCTCTCCCTCCCTCCACCTCTCTCTCCTCTCCCTCCCTTCACCTCTCTCTCCTTCTCTCCCTCTCTCTCCTTCTCTCCCTCTCTCACCTTCTCTCCCTCTCTATCCTTCTCTCCCCCCCTCCACCTCTTTCTCCTTCTCTCTCATTCTCTCCCTCCCTCCACCTCTCTCCCTCCCTCCACCTCTCTCTCATTCCTCCCTCCCTCCACCTCTCTCTCCTTCTCTCCCTCTCTTGCCTTCTCTCCCTCTCTCGCCTTCTCTCCCTCTCTCGCCTTCTCTCCCTCCCTTCACCTCTCCCCCCCCCCCCCCCCTCCCTCCCCCCCCCTCCCTTCCCTCCCTTCACCTCTCTCTCCTTCTCTCCCTCTCTCCCCTTCTCTCCCTCTCTCTCCTTCTCTCCCTCCCTCCACCTCTCTCCCCTTCTCTCTCATTCTCTCCCTCTCTCCACCTCTCTCTCCCTCCCTCCCTCCCTCCCTCCCTCCCTTCACCTCTCTCTACAGGACTAAATAACAGCAAACTTTATTTAAAGTGCATTTCAATTATGACTTGATTTAGTCATATTCTTTAACTTAGAATGTTTGGTTGGAGATGGAGACCAACATATTAATTATTACTTAGTAGACAAACTGAAATTAAAGCCAGACTAAGTCAGTGGTACAGGTAGAACTCTCCAAGCAGTAGATAAATCTCCTTCAAATGTTAATATTAGGTTGCGTTGACAACCAAACCCAATTCAATATTACTTTTTGAAATACAAGAAATAGCCTATTAACTTGTCAATAAGATAAACCAAATTATATGTTGGATTCACGTCTCCGGAGTCCAACCAAAAATAAAAGTTAAAGAACGTGATAAGATCTTCAATCTGTAACGCTTCAGATTCAGGAATAAATATGTTGCGGTCATTTCCCATCGAGTCGATGTTTACCGTAAACGCTTCCTCCGTTTAAAGCGGGGGAACATTGCCTTTAAATTCGCTGAACTTCCGTGATGCGGATTAAATTAGAGCCCTGAAGCTGATTGGCTCAGATTGAACTATCCAATCAGTAGATACATCTCCTTTAAATGTTGATATTTGGTTGCTATGTCAACCAATAACGATACAAGATGTTTAAGGCTATGTTTTTAAAACTAATGTAACGTTCAATCTTAAAATGAGTTTACACAACATTACTGTAACTTTAAATGTCTTCTCATGTAATCGTAGTAAGCGTGCATGTTCAAGATAGCAGGTCATCGCAGGTCTGTTGAGATCTTTACAACTGCTGTAGTGGGGATAGACCTAGAGGCAGTGGGTACGACATCTCTCCTCTTCTCTTCTCTGATCAACTCCAGACCTGCTGTAGTGGGGATAGACCTAGAGGCAGTGGGTACGACATCTCTCCTCTTCTCTTCTCTGATCAACTCCAGACCTGCTGTAGTGGGGATAGACCTAGAGGCAGTGGGTACGACATCTCTCCTCTTCTCTTCTCTGATCAACTCCAGACCCTGCTGTAGTGGGGATAGACCTAGAGGCAGTGGGTACGACATCTCTCCTCTTCTCTTCTCTGATCAACTCCAGACCCTGCTGTAGTGGGGATAGACCTAGAGGCAGTGGGTACGACATCTCTCCTCTTCTCTTCTCTGATCAACTCCAGACCTGCTGTAGTGGGGATAGACCTAGAGGCAGTGGGTACGACATCTCTCCTCTTCTCTTCTCTGATCAACTCCAGACCTGCTGTAGTGGGGATAGACCTAGAGGCAGTGGGTACGACATCTCTCCTCTTCTCTTCTCTGATCAACTCCAGACCTGCTGTAGTGGGGATAGACCTAGAGGCAGTGGGTACGACATCTCTCCTCTTCTCTTCTCTGATCAACTCCAGACCCTGCTGTAGTGGGGATAGACCTAGAGGCAGTGGGTACGACATCTCTCCTCTTCTCTTCTCTGATCAACTCCAGACCTGCTGTAGTGGGGATAGACCTAGAGGCAGTGGGTACGACATCTCTCCTCTTCTCTTCTCTGATCAACTCCAGACCTGCTGTAGTGGGGATAGACCTAGAGGCAGTGGGTACGACATCTCTCCTCTTCTCTTCTCTGATCAACTCCAGACCTGCTGTAGTGGGGATAGACCTAGAGGCAGTGGGTACGACATCTCTCCTCTTCTCTTCTCTGATCAACTCCAGACCTGCTGTAGTGGGGATAGACCTAGAGGCAGTGGGTACGACATCTCTCCTCTCCTCTTCTCTGATCAACTCCAGACCTGCTGTAGTGGGGATAGACCTAGAGGCAGTGGGTACGACATCTCTCCTCTTCTCTTCTCTGATCAACTCCAGACCTGCTGTAGTGGGGATAGACCTAGAGGCAGTGGGTACGACATCTCTCCTCTTCTCTTCTCTGATCAACTCCAGACCTGCTGTAGTGGGGATAGACCTAGAGGCAGTGGGTACGACATCTCTCCTCTTCTCTTCTCTGATCAACTCCAGACCTGCTGTAGTGGGGATAGACCTAGAGGCAGTGGGTACGACATCTCTCCTCTTCTCTTCTCTGATCAACTCCAGACCTGCTGTAGTGGGGATAGACCTAGAGGCAGTGGGTACGACATCTCTCCTCTCCTCTTCTCTGATCAACTCCAGACCTGCTGTAGTGGGGATAGACCTAGAGGCAGTGGGTACGACATCTCTTCTCTTCTCTGATCAACTCCAGACCTGGGGTTATTGAGGATAGACCTAGAGGCAGTGGGTACGATATCTCTCCTCTTCTCTGGTCAACTCCAGACCTGGGGTTATTGAGGATAGACCTAGAGGCAGTGGGTACGACATCTCTCCTCTTCTCTGGTCAACTCCAGACCTGCTGTAGTGGGGATAGGCCTAGAGGTAGTGGGTACGACATCTCTCCTCTTCTCTGATCAACTCCAGACCCTGCTGTAGTGAGGATAGACCTAGAGGCAGTGGGTACGACATCTCTCCTCTTCTCTGATCAACTCCAGACCTGGGGTAGTGGGGATAGACCTAGAGGCAGTGGGTACGATATCTCTTCTCTCCTCTTCTCTGATCAACTCCAGACCTGGGGTAGTGGGGATAGACCTAGAGTCAGTGGGTACGACATCTCTCCTCTTCTCTGATCAACTCCAGACCCTGCTGTAGTGAGGATAGACCTATAGTCAGTGGGTACGACATCTCTCCTCTTCTCTGATCAACTCCAGACCCTGCTGTAGTGGGGATAGACCTAGAGGCAGTGGGTACGACATCTCTTCTCTTCTCTGATCAACTCCAGACCTGGGGTAGTGAGGATAGACCTAGAGGCAGTGGGTACGACATCTCTCCTCTTCTCTGATCAACTCCAGACCCTGCTGTAGTGAGGATAGACCTATAGTCAGTGGGTACGACATCTCTTCTCTTCTCTGATCAACTCCAGACCCTGCTGTAGTGGGGATAGACCTAGAGGCAGTGGGTACGACATCTCTCCTCTTCTCTTCTCTGATCAACTCCAGTGTCCTGTATATCACGACCAGGTAGTCGATGATAAGACTGATTACTGGGTCCATGTGTCCTGGATATCACGACTAGGTAGTCCCTGATAAGACTCATCTCTGGGTCCATGTGTCCTGGATATCACGACTAGGTAGTCCCTGATAAGACTGATCACTGGGTCCATGTGTCCTGGATGTCCTGGATATCACGACCAGGTAGTCCCTGATAAAACTGATCACTGGGTCCATGTGTCCTGGATATTACGACCAGGCCGTCCCTGATAAGACTGATCACTGGGTCCATGTGTCCTGGATATCACGACCAGGTAGTCCCTGAAAAGACTGATCACTGGGTCCATGTGTCTTGGATATCACAACCAGGCCGTCCCTGATAAGACTGATCTCTGGGTCCATGTGTCCGGGATATCACGACCAGGTAGTCCCTGATAAGACTGATCACTGGGTCCATGTGTCCTGGATATCACGACCAGGTAGTCCCTGATAAGACTGATCACTGGGTCCATGTGTCCTGGATATCACGACCAGGTAGTCCCTGATAAGACTGATCACTCGGTCCATGTGTCCTGGATATCAGGACCAGGTAGTCCCTGATAAGACTGATCACTGGGTCCATGTGTCCTGGATATTACGACCAGGCCGTCCCTGATAAGACTGATCTCTGGGTCCATGAGTCCTGGATATCACGACCAGATAGTCCCTGATTAGACTGATCACTGGGTCCATGAGTCCTGGATATCACGACCAGGTAGTCCCTGATAAGACTGATCTCTCGGTCCATGTGTCCTGGATATTACGACCAGGCTGTCCCTGATAAGACTGATCACTGGGTCCATGTGTCCTGGATGTCCTGGATATCACGACCAGGTAGTCCCTGATAAGACTGATCACTGGGTCCATGTGTCCTGGATATTACGACCAGGCCGTCTTTGATAAGACTGATCACTGGGTCCATGTGTCCTGGATGTCCTGGATATCACGACCAGGTAGTCCCTGATAAGACTGATCACTGTGTCCATGTGTCCTGGATATCACGACCAGGTAGTCCCTGATAAGACTGATCACTGGGTCCATGTGTCCTGGATAACCTGGATATCACGACCAGGTAGTCTCTGATAAGACTGATCTCTGGGTCCATGTGTCCTGGATATCATGACCAGGCCGTCCCTGATAAGACTGATCACTGGGTCCATGTGTCCTGGATATCACGACCAGGTAGTCCCTGATAAGACTAATCACTGGGTTCATGTGTCCTGGATATCATGACCAGGCCGTCCCTTATAAGACTGATCACTGGGTCCATGTGTCCTGGATATCACGACCAGGTAGTCCGTGATAAGACTGATCACTGGGTCCATGTGTCCTGGATATCCTGGATATCACGACCAGGTAGTCCCTGATAAGACTGATCACTGGGTTCATGTGTCCTGGATATCATGACCAGGTAGTCCCTGATAAGACTGATCACTGGGTCCATGTGTCCTGTATATCACGACCAGGTAGTCCCTGATAAGACTGATCTCTGGGTCCATGTGTCCTGGATATCACGACCAGGTAGTCCCTGATAAGACTGATCACTGGGTCCATGTGTCCTGGATATCACGACCAGGTAGTCCCTGATAAGACTGATCACTGGGTCCATGTGTCCTGGATATCATGACCAGATAGTCCCTGATAAGACTAATCACTGGGTCCATATGTCCTGGATATCACGACCAGGTAGTCCCTGATAAGACTGATCACTGGGTCCATGTTTCCTGGATATCACGACCAGGTAGTCCCTGATAAGACTGATCACTGGGTCCATGTGTCCTGGATATCACGACCAGGTCGTCCCTGATAAGACTGATCACTGGGTCCATGTGTCCTGGATATCACGACCAGGTCGTCCCTGATAAGACTGATCACTGGGTCCATGTGTCCTGCATATCACGACCAGGTAGTCCCTGATAAGACTGATCACTGGGTCCATGTGTCCTGGATATCACGACCAGGTAGTCGCTGATAAGACTGATCACTGGGTCCATGTGTCCTGTATATCACGACCAGGTAGTCCCTGATAAGACTGATCACTGGGTCCATGTGTCCTGGATATCACGACCAGGTACTCCCTGATAAGACTGATCACTCGGTCCATGTGTCCTGGATATCACGACCAGGTACTCCCTGATAAGACTGATCACTGGGTCCCTGTGTCCTGGATGTCCTGGATATCACGACCAGGTAGTCCCTGATAAGACTGATCACTGGGTCCATGTGTCCTGGATATCACGACCAGGTAGTCCCTGATTAGACTGATCACTGGGTCCATGTGTCCAGGATATCATGACCAGGCCATCCCTGATATAACTGATCACTGGGTCCATGTGTCCTGGATATCACGACCAGATAGTCCCTGATAAGACTGATCACTGGGTCCATGTGTCCTGGATATCATGACCAGGTAGTCGCTGATAAGACTGATCACTGGGTCCATGTGTCCTGGATATCATGACCAGATAGTCCCTGATAAGACTAATCACTGGGTCCATGTGTCCTGGATATCACGACCAGGTAGTCCCTGATAGACTAATCACTGGGTTCATGTGTCCTGGATATCATGACCAGGCCGTCCCTTATAAGACTGATCACTGGGTCCATGTGTCCTGGATATCACGACCAGGTAGTCCGTGATAAGACTGATCACTGGGTCCATGTGTCCTGGATATCCTGGATATCACGACCAGGTAGTCCCTGATAAGACTGATCACTGGGTTCATGTGTCCTGGATATCATGACCAGGTAGTCCCTGATAATACTGATCACTGGGTCCATGTGTCCTGGATATCACGACCAGATAGTCCCTGATAAGACTAATCACTGGGTCCATATGTCCTGGATATCACGACCAGGTAGTCCCTGATAAGACTGATCACTGGGTCCATGTTTCCTGGATATCACGACCAGGTAGTCCCTGATAAGACTGATCTCTGGGTCCATGTGTCCTGGATATCATGACCAGGCCGTCCCTGATAAGACTGATCACTGGGTCCATGTGTCCTGGATATCACGACCAGGTAGTCCCTGATAAGACTAATCACTGGGTTCATGTGTCCTGGATATCATGACCAGGCCGTCCCTTATAAGACTGATCACTGGGTCCATGTGTCCTGGATATCACGACCAGGTAGTCCGTGATAAGACTGATCACTGGGTCCATGTGTCCTGGATATCCTGGATATCAAGACCAGGTAGTCCCGGATAAGACTGATCACTGGGTTCATGTGTCCTGGATATCATGACCAGGTAGTCCCTGATAAGACTGATCACTGGGTCCATGTGTCCTGTATATCACGACCAGGTAGTCCCTGATAAGAGTGATCTCTGGGTCCATGTGTCCTGGATATCACGACCAGGTAGTCCCTGATAAGACTGATCACTGGGTCCATGTGTCCTGGATATCACGACCAGGTAGTCCCTGATAAGACTGATCACTGGGTCCATGTGTCCTGTTTATCACGACCAGGTAGTCCCTAATAAGACTGATCACTGGGTCCATGAGTCCTGGATATCACGACCAGGTACTCGCTGATAAGACTGATCACTGGGTCCATGTGTCCTGGATATCACGACCAGGTAGTCCCTGATAAGACTGATCTCTGGGTCCATGTGTCCTGGATATCATGACCAGGTAGTCGCTGATAAGACTGATCACTGGGTCCATGTGTCCTGGATATCATGACCAGATAGTCCCTGATAAGACTAATCACTGGGTCCATATGTCCTGGATATCACGACCAGGTAGTCCCTGATAAGACTGATCACTGGGTCCATGTTTCCTGGATATCACGACCAGGTAGTCCCTGATAAGACTGATCACTGTGTCCATGTGTCCTGGATATCACGACCAGGTCGTCCCTGATAAGACTGATCACTGGGTCCATGTGTCCTGGATATCACGACCAGGTCGTCCCTGATAAGACTGATCACTGGGTCCATGTGTCCTGCATATCACGACCAGGTAGTCCCTGATAAGACTGATCACTGGGTCCATGTGTCCTGGATATCACGACCAGGTAGTCGCTGATAAGACTGATCACTGGGTCCATGTGTCCTGTATATCACGACCAGGTAGTCCCTGATAAGACTGATCACTGGGTCCATGTGTCCTGGATATCACGACCAGGTACTCCCTGATAAGACTGATCACTCGGTCCATGTGTCCTGGATATCACGACCAGGTACTCCCTGATAAGACTGATCACTGGGTCCATGTGTCCTGCATATCACGACCAGGTAGTCCCTGATAAAACTGATCACTGGGTCCATGTGTCCTGGATATCACGACCAGGTAGTCCCTGATAAGACTGATCACTGGGTCCATGTGTCCTGGATATCACGACCAGGTAGTCCCTGATAAGACTGATCACTGGGTCCATGTGTCCTGGATATCATGACCAGATAGTCCCTGATAAGACTAATCACTGGGTCCATATGTCCTGGATATCACGACCAGGTAGTCCCTGATAAGACTGATCACTGGGTCCATGTTTCCTGGATATCACGACCAGGTAGTCCCTGATAAGACTGATCACTGGGTCCATGTGTCCTGGATATCACGACCAGGTCGTCCCTGATAAGACTGATCACTGGGTCAATGTGTCCTGGATATCACGACCAGGTCGTCCCTGATAAGACTGATCACTGGGTCCATGTGTCCTGCATATCATGACCAGGTAGTCCCTGATAAGACTGATCACTGGGTCCATGTGTCCTGGATATCACGACCAGGTAGTCGCTGATAAGACTGATCACTGGGTCGATGTGTCCTGTATATCACGACCAGGTAGTCCCTGATAAGACTGATCACTGGGTCCATGTGTCCTGGATATCACGACCAGGTACTCCCTGATAAGACTGATCACTCGGTCCATGTGTCCTGGATATCACGACCAGGTACTCCCTGATAAGACTGATCACTGGGTCCCTGTGTCCTGGATGTCCTGGATATCACGACCAGGTAGTCCCTGATAAGACTGATCACTGGGTCCATGTGTCCTGGATATCACAACTGGTAGTCCCTGATTAGACTGATCACTGGGTCCATGTGTCCAGGATATCATGACCAGGCCATCCCTGATAATACTGATCACTGGGTCCATGTGTCCTGGATATCACGACCAGGTAGTCCCTGATAAGACTGATCACTGGGTCCATGTGTCCTGGATATCCTGGATATCACGACCAGGTAGTCCCTGATAAGACTGATCACTGGGTTCATGTGTCCTGGATATCATGACCAGGTAGTCCCTGATAATACTGATCACTGGGTCCATGTGTCCTGGATATCACGACCAGATAGTCCCTGATAAGACTGATCACTGGGTCCATGTGTCCTGGATATCATGACCAGGTAGTCGCTGATAAGACTGATCACTGGGTCCATGTGTCCTGGATATCATGACCAGATAGTCCCTGATAAGACTAATCACTGGGTCCATATGTCCTGGATATCACGACCAGGTAGTCCCTGATAAGACTGATCACTGGGTCCATGTTTCCTGGATATCACGACCAGGTAGTCCCTGATAAGACTGATCTCTGGGTCCATGTGTCCTGGATATCATGACCAGGCCGTCCCTGATAAGACTGATCACTGGGTCCATGTGTCCTGGATATCACGACCAGGTAGTCCCTGATAAGACTAATCACTGGGTTCATGTGTCCTGGATATCATGACCAGGCCGTCCCTTATAAGACTGATCACTGGGTCCATGTGTCCTGGATATCACGACCAGGTAGTCCGTGATAAGACTGATCACTGGGTCCATGTGTCCTGGATATCCTGGATATCACGACCAGGTAGTCCCTGATAAGACTGATCACTGGGTTCATGTGTCCTGGATATCATGACCAGGTAGTCCCTGATAAGACTGATCACTGGGTCCATATTTCCTGTATATCACGACCAGGTAGTCCCTGATAAGACTGATCTCTGGGTCCATGTGTCCTGGATATCACGACCAGGTAGTCCCTGATAAGACTGATCACTGGGTCCATGTGTCCTGGATATCACGACCAGGTAGTCCCTGATAAGACTGATCACTGGGTCCATGTGTCCTGTTTATCACGACCAGGTAGTCCCTAATAAGACTGATCACTGGGTCCATGAGTCCTGGATATCACGACCAGGTACTCGCTGATAAGACTGATCTCTGGGTCCATGTGTCCTGGATATCATGACCAGGTAGTCGCTGATAAGACTGATCACTGGGTCCATGTGTCCTGGATATCATGACCAGATAGTCCCTGATAAGACTAATCACTGGGTCCATATGTCCTGGATATCACGACCAGGTAGTCCCTGATAAGACTGATCACTGGGTCCATGTTTCCTGGATATCACGACCAGGTAGTCCCTGATAAGACTGATCACTGTGTCCATGTGTCCTGGATATCACGACCAGGTAGTCCCTGATAAGACTGATCACTGGGTCCATGTGTCCTGGATATCACGACCAGGTCGTCCCTGATAAGACTGATCACTGGGTCCATGTGTCCTGCATATCACGACCAGGTAGTCCCTGATAAGACTGATCACTGGGTCCATGTGTCCTGGATATCACGACCAGGTAGTCGCTGATAAGACTGATCACTGGGTCCATGTGTCCTGTATATCACGACCAGGTAGTCCCTGATAAGACTGATCACTGGGTCCATGTGTCCTGGATATCACGACCAGGTACTCCCTGATAAGACTGATCACTCGGTCCATGTGTCCTGGATATCACGACCAGGTACTCCCTGATAAGACTGATCACTGGGTCCCTGTGTCCTGGATGTCCTGGATATCACGACCAGGTAGTCCTTGATAAGACTGATCACTGGGTCCATGTGTCCTGGATATCACGACCAGGTAGTCCCTGATTAGACTGATCACTGGGTCCATGTGTCCAGGATATCATGACCAGGCCATCCCTGATAATACTGATCACTGGGTCCATGTGTCCTGGATATCACGACCAGATAGTCCCTGATAAGACTGATCACTGGGTCCATGTGTCCTGGATATCATGACCAGGTAGTCGCTGATAAGACTGATCACTGGGTCCATGTGTCCTGGATATCATGACCAGATAGTCCCTGATAAGACTAATCACTGGGTCCATATGTCCTGGATATCACGACCAGGTAGTCCCTGATAAGACTGATCACTGGGTCCATGTTTCCTGGATATCATGACCAGGTAGTCCCTGATAAGACTGATCACTGGGTCCATGTGTCCTGAATATCACGACCAGGTCGTCCCTGATAAGACTGATCACTGGGTCCATGTGTCCTGGATATCACGACCAGGTAGTCGCTGATAAGACTGATCACTGGGTCCATGTGTCCTGTATATCACGACCAGGTAGTCCCTGATAAGACTGATCACTGGGTCCATGTGTCCTGGATATCATGACCAGGTAGTCGCTGATAAGACTGATCACTGGGTCCATGTGTCCTGGATATCATGACCAGATAGTCCCTGATAAGACTAATCACTTGGTCCATATGTCCTGGATATCACGACCAGGTAGTCCCTGATAAGACTGATCACTGGGTCCATGTTTCCTGGATATCACGACCAGGTAGTCCCTGATAAGACTGATCTCTGGGTCCATGTGTCCTGGATATCATGACCAGGCCGTCCCTGATAAGACTGATCACTGGGTCCATGTGTCCTGGATATCACGACCAGGTAGTCCCTGATAAGACTAATCACTGGGTTCATGTGTCCTGGATATCATGACCAGGCCGTCCCTTATAAGACTGATCACTGGGTCCATGTGTCCTGGATATCACGACCAGGTAGTCCGTGATAAGACTGATCACTGGGTCCATGTGTCCTGGATATCCTGGATATCACGACCAGGTAGTCCCTGATAAGACTGATCACTGGGTTCATGTGTCCTGGATATCATGACCAGGTAGTCCCTGATAAGACTGATCACTGGGTCCATGTGTCCTGTATATCACGACCAGGTAGTCCCTGATAAGACTGATCTCTGGGTCCATGTGTCCTGGATATCACGACCAGGTAGTCCCTGATAAGACTGATCACTGGGTCCATGTGTCCTGGATATCACGACCAGGTAGTCCCTGATAAGACTGATCACTGGGTCCATGTGTCCTGTTTATCACGACCAGGTAGTCCCTAATAAGACTGATCACTGGGTCCATGAGTCCTGGATATCACGACCAGGTACTCGCTGATAAGACTGATCACTGGGTCCATGTGTCCTGGATATCACGACCAGGTAGTCCCTGATAAGACTGATCTCTGGGTCCATGTGTCCTGGATATCATGACCAGGTAGTCGCTGATAAGACTGATCACTGGGTCCATGTGTCCTGGATATCATGACCAGATAGTCCCTGATAAGACTAATCACTGGGTCCATATGTCCTGGATATCACGACCAGGTAGTCCCTGATAAGACTGATCACTGGGTCCATGTTTCCTGGATATCACGACCAGGTAGTCCCTGATAAGACTGATCACTGTGTCCATGTGTCCTGGATATCACGACCAGGTCGTCCCTGATAAGACTGATCACTGGGTCCATGTGTCCTGGATATCACGACCAGGTCGTCCCTGATAAGACTGATCACTGGGTCCATGTGTCCTGCATATCACGACCAGGTAGTCCCTGATAAGACTGATCACTGGGTCCATGTGTCCTGGATATCACGACCAGGTAGTCGCTGATAAGACTGATCACTGGGTCCATGTGTCCTGTATATCACGACCAGGTAGTCCCTGATAAGACTGATCACTGGGTCCATGTGTCCTGGATATCACGACCAGGTACTCCCTGATAAGACTGATCACTCGGTCCATGTGTCCTGGATATCACGACCAGGTACTCCCTGATAAGACTGATCACTGGGTCCCTGTGTCCTGGATGTCCTGGATATCACGACCAGGTAGTCCCTGATAAGACTGATCACTGGGTCCATGTGTCCTGGATATCACGACCAGTTAGTCCCTGATTAGACTGATCACTGGGTCCATGTGTCCAGGATATCATGACCAGGCCATCCCTGATAATACTGATCACTGGGTCCATGTGTCCTGGATATCACGACCAGATAGTCCCTGATAAGACTGATCACTGGGTCCATGTGTCCTGGATATCATGACCAGGTAGTCGCTGATAAGACTGATCACTGGGTCCATGTTTCCTGGATATCACGACCAGGTAGTCCCTGATAAGACTAATCACTGGGTCCATATGTCCTGGATATCACGACCAGGTAGTCCCTGATAAGACTGATCACTGGGTCCATGTTTCCTGGATATCACGACCAGGTAGTCCCTGATAAGACTGATCACTGGGTCCATGTGTCCTGGATATCACGACCAGGTCGTCCCTGATAAGACTGATCACTGGGTCCATGTGTCCTGGATATCACGACCAGGTAGTCGCTGATAAGACTGATCACTGGGTCCATGTGTCCTGTATATCACGACCAGGTAGTCCCTGATAAGACTGATCACTGGGTCCATGTGTCCTGGATATCACGACCAGGTACTCCCTGATAAGACTGATCACTCGGTCCATGTGTCCTGGATATCACGACCAGGTACTCCCTGATAAGACTGATCACTGGGTCCCTGTGTCCTGGATGTCCTGGATATCACGACCAGGTAGTCCCTGATAAGACTGATCACTGGGTCCATGTGTCCTGGATATCACGACCAGGTAGTCCCTGATTAGACTGATCACTGGGTCCATGTGTCCAGGATATCATGACCAGGCCATCCCTGATAATACTGATCACTGGGTCCATGTGTCCTGGATATCACGACCAGATAGTCCCTGATAAGACTGATCACTGGGTCCATGTGTCCTGGATATCATGACCAGGTAGTCGCTGATAAGACTGATCACTGGGTCCATGTGTCCTGGATATCATGACCAGATAGTCCCTGATAAGACTAATCACTGGGTCCATATGTCCTGGATATCACGACCAGGTAGTCCCTGATAAGACTGATCACTGGGTCCATGTTTCCTGGATATCACGACCAGGTAGTCCCTGATAAGACTGATCACTGGGTCCATGTGTCCTGGATATCACGACCAGGTCGTCCCTGATAAGACTGATCACTGGGTCCATGTGTCCTGGATATCACGACCAGGTCGTCCCTGATAAGACTGATCACTGGGTCCATGTGTCCTGCATATCACGACCAGGTAGTCCCTGATAAGACTGATCACTGGGTCCATGTGTCCTGGATATCACGACCAGGTAGTCGCTGATAAGACTGATCACTGGGTCCATGT
>NC_074690.1:3314523-3319523 GCF_029448725.1 Salvelinus fontinalis
CACACACACACACACACACACACACACACACATATACACACACACACATATACACACACATTACAGAGGTTAGTAGCCTGCTGACTTTGCGTCTCTCTATAACTCATATTAAGTTATTGATATAGCGTGTTGAGAATTTGTACCGATAAAATGCTGAAATGACTTTGAAGCATTCATGTTCTCTTCATTCCAAGATGGCAGTCAGACGTCCTTTGTCCTCGTCTTGTCGTGTCCCGTGTATATATATATATATTTACATATTTTCTTCGCATATCTTTTTATATATTATTTTCTAAAAACTCAACTTCAAAACACTCTCCTGCAACCCGCCTCACCAATTTAAAAAAAAACAACGTATTATTCACCTCAAATCTGACATCCACAACAGAAGCTAGCCAGAAGCTAACCAGAAGCTAGCCAAAAGCTAGCCAGTTCACTGGCTAACGTTAGTATTCAGCTAACCACGGCTAGCGGTCATCAGCTATCCTTTAGCTCGAAAAGCTATCAACAGTTTTGTACAACGCGACTCAGACCAGAGCATACCGGACCTATTTTCTCTCCATATCCCCAGATTTCAACCGCAAGCTCTGGACATTTATACCTGGATCTTGCAGCTAGCTAGTTGCTATCCGAGTGAGAATTGGCTTACGTCGGTCCCGGAGCAAACATCAATTATTCCGGAGCTAGCCAGCTGAAGAGTTCCATCAGCCATTCCTAGGCTACAATCACCTATCCGGACCAGTTTTACTGCCGATGCGGAGCCCCACCGGGCCTTCACGACTGGACTACCGACGTTATCTGCCCGAGGGAGTTATCCAACTGGCCCCTCCGTCGCGACATTACCTGAACGCCCATCTGCGGTCCGCTAATCGTTAGCTGTCTAACGACAATTTGAACATCTACTTTTAAAAATTCACCTCTCTAAAAACAAGTCTCTCACTGTTTCCGCCTGCTATAGACCACCCTCTGCCCCCAGCTGTGCTCTGGACACCATATATGAACTGATTGCCCCCCATCTATCTTCAGAGCTTGTGCTGCTAGGCGACCTAAACTGGAACATGCTTAACACCCCAGCCATCCTACAATCTAAGCTTGATGCCCTCAATCTCACACAAATTATCAATGAACCTACCAGGTACCACCCCAAAGCCGTAAACACGGGCGCCCTCTTAGATATCATCCTAACCAACTTGCCCTCTAAATACACCTCTGCTGTTTTCAACCAAGATCTCATTGATCACTGCCTCATTGCCTGCATCCGTAATGGGTCAGCGGTCAAACGACCTCCACTCATCACTGTCAAACACTCCCTGAAACACTTCAGCGAGCAGGCCTTTCCAATCGACCTGGCCGGGGTATCCTGGAAGGATATTGATCTCATCCCGTCAGTAGAGGATGCCTGGTTATTTTTTTTTAAGCATGCCCCATTCAAGAAATGTAGAACCAGGAACAGATATAGCCCTTGGTTCTCTCCAAACCCGACTGCCCTTAACCAACACAAAAACATCCTGTGGCGTTCTGCATTAGCATCAAACAGCCCCCGTGATATGCAACTTTTCAGGGAAGATAGAAACCAATATACACAGGCAGTTAGAAAAGCCAAGGCTAGCTTTTTCAAGCAGAAATTTGCTTCCTGCAACACAAACTCAAAAAAGTTCTGGGACACTGTAAAGTCCATGGAGAATAAGAACACTTCCTCCCAGCTGCCCGCTGCACTGAGGATAGGAAACTGTCACCACCGATAAATCCACTATAATTGAGAATTTCAATAAGCATTTTTCTACGGCTGGCCATGCTTTCCAACTGGCTACCCCTACCCTTGTCAACAGCACTGCACCCCCCACAGCAACTCGCCCAAGCCTTCCCCATTTCTCCTTCTCCCAAATCCAGTCAGCTGTTCTGAAAGAGCTGCAAAATCTGGACCCCTACAAATCAGCCAGGCTAGACAATCTGCACCCTTTCTTTCTAAAATGATCTGCCGAATTTGTTGCAGCCACTATTACTAGCCTGTTCAACCTCTCTTTCGTGTCGTCTGAGATTCCCAAAGATTGGAAAGCAGCTGCGGTCATCCCCTTCTTCAAAGGGGGAGGCACTCTTGACTCAAACTGCTACAGACCTATATCTATCCTACCCTGCCTTTCTAAGGTCTTCGAAAGCCAAGTCAACAAACAGATTACCGACCATTTCGAATCCCACCGCACCTTCTTCGCTATGCAATCTGGTTTCAGAGCTGGTCATAGGTGCACCTCAGCCACGCTCAAGGTCCTAAACGATATCTTAACCACCATCGATAAGAAACAATACTGTGCAGCCGTATTCATTGACCTGGCCAAGGCTTTCGACTCTGTCAATCACCACATCCTCATCGGCTGACTCGATAGCCTTGGTTTCTCAAATGATTGCCTCGCCTGGTTCACCAACTACTTCTCTGATAGAGTTCAGTGTGTCAAATTCGGAGGGTCTGTTGTCCGGGCCTCTGGCAGTCTCTATGGGGGTGCCACAGGGTTCCATTTTTGAACCGACTCTCTTCTCTGTATAAATCAATGATGTCGCTCTTGCTGCTGGTGAGTCTCTGATCCACCTCTACGCAGACGACACCATTCTGTATACTTCTGGCCCTTCTTTGGACACTGTGTTAACAACCCTCCAGACGAGCTTCAATGCCATACAACTCTCCTTCCGTGGCCTCCAACTGCTCTTAAATACAAGTAAAACTAAATGCATGCTCTTCAACCGATCACTGCCTGCACCTGCCTGCCCTTCCAGCATCACTGCTCTGGACGGTTCTGACTTAGAATAGGTGGACAACTACAAATACCTAGGTGTCTGGTTAGACTGTAAACTCTCCTTCCAGACTCACATCAAACATCTCCAATCCAAAGTTAAATTTAGAATTGGCTTCCTATTTCGCAACAAAGCATCCTTCACTCATGCTGCCAAACATACCCTTGTAAAACTGACCATCCTACCGATCCTCGACTTCGGCGATGTCATTTACAAAATAGCCTCCAACACTCTACTCAGCAAACTGGATGCAGTCTATCACAGTGCCATCCGTTTTGTCACCAAAGCCCCATATACTACCCACCACTGCGACCTGTACGCTCTCGTTGGCTGGCCCTCGCTTCATACTTGTCGCCAAACCCACTGGCTCCAGGTCATCTACAAGACCCTGCTAGGTGGTCCCCCCTTATCTCAGCTCGCTGGTCACAATAGGAGCACCCACCTGTAGCACACGCTCCAGTAGGTATATCTCTCTGGTCACCCCCCAAGCCAATTCCTCCTTTGGCCGCCTCTCCTTCCAGTTCTCTGCTGCCAATGACTGGAACGAACTACAAAAATCTCTGAAACTAGAAGCACTTATCTCCCTCACTAGCTTTAAGCACCATTTTGCTCCTTTACAAATGTATATACTGTACTCTATATCATCTACTATATCATCTACTGCATCTTGCATCTTCATGTAATACATGTATCACTAGCCACTTTAAACTATGCACTTTTATGTTTAAAAGTGCATTACTCATCTACATTACTCATCTCATATGTATATACTGTACTCGATACCATCTACTGCATCTTGCCTATGCCGTTCTGTACCATCACTCATTCATATATCTTTATGTACATATTCTTTATCCCTTTACACTTGTGTGTATAAGGTAGTAGTTGTGGAATTGTTAGGTTAGATTACTCGTTGGTTATTACTGCACTGTCGGAACTAGAAGCACAAGCATTTCGCAACACTCGCATTAACATCTGCTAACCATGTGTATGTGACAAATAAAATATGATATGATTTGATAAGATTTGATTTGATTTAACACTATGTCCTAACACTGTCCTAACACTATGTCCTAACACTATGTCCTAACACCATGTCCTAACACTGTTGTAACACCATATCATAACACTATGTCCTAACACTGTTGTAACACCATATCATAACCCTATGTCCTAACACTATGTCCTAACACAATGTCCTAACACAATGTCCAAACACTATGTCCAAACACTATGTCCTAACACTATGTCCTAACACTATGTCCTAACACTGTCCTAACACTATGTCCTAACACTATGTCCTAACACTTTGTCCTAACACTGTCCTAACACTATGTCCTAACACAGTGTCCTAACACCGTGTCCTAACACCGTGTCCTAACACCGTGTCCTAACACTGCGTCCTAAGATGTATGTTCTTTAAAAAACATGAGCTGGTGCATACCCAGAAAAAGTTGTTTGTGTGGAGGTGCTGACTTAACGGCAGATAAACTATAAACTATCAAAATAAAGAAAGTCGCACACTATAAACTCTCAGCAATTTAATGGGTATTTACCAACGTTTCGGCATCACTGTACCTTCCTTAGGGTGATGTCATGAATACTCGAACCAGGTTATGTAGACACACAGTGCAATTAGTGCAACCAATGACAATAGTGAGGGGTGTGTCACAATGATTAAATTAATTAGCATGAATGAGTCAAACTGTTAAATTAAAACAATATTGTACATCATATTAAATATATTATTATTATTATAATTATTAAATATATTATTATTATTATAATTATTAAATATATTAGTATTATTATAATTATTAAATATATTATTATTATTATAATTATTACATTATTATTATTATTATAATTATTAAATATATTGCGCTATTGTTATCATATAGAAACATCATTGAATATTGTACATCATATTAGCATCAATATACATTATTGTTTCATTCAATTTCCCATAATTGTTTCGTATTTCATTTCATATTTGTTACCTGTAATCTTTTGGTTCAACCTGAATGTATAATGAGCATCATCAACAGGAGGAACATATTTGGTGTAGGCTAATAAGCTGTAGAAAGAATATATCAGTTTATAAGACTTGTTCATGAAAGAGAGAATTGTTCATAAGAAGGACCTGAGATCAAAGTCAATATTCAGACCACTAGGGGTCAATGTTTTTAGATAGGATCTCCAGTCTCCCTTTGTAG
>NC_074690.1:3324523-3399523 GCF_029448725.1 Salvelinus fontinalis
AGGTCTAGGGTGTACGCTAGCAACAGTAGACTGGTCAGGCTGTACACTAGCAACAGTAGACTGGTCAGGGTGTACGCTAGCAACAGTAGACTGGTCAGGGTGTACGCTAGCAACAGTAGACTGGTCAGGGTGTACGCTAGCAACAGTAGAAGGGCTAGGGTGTACGCTAGCAACAGTAGATGGGCTAGGGTGTACGCTAGCAACAGTAGACTGGCTAGGGTGTACGCTAGCAACAGTAGACTGGCTAGGATGTACACTAGCAACAGTAGACTGGCTAGGATGTACACTAGCAACAGTAGAAGGACCAGGGTGTACATGCACATTTCCAGATATCATCAGCAGCAATACAATCAGGGTACGGCAGAGGACAGGGTTGATTTTTTTTGTGACATTTGAATGTGCATCAGATGGCAACAAGATCATATTGTACAGCAATTTCATCAGGTAACATGAACACAAAGGCTGGCGAGAGGTGGTTAGAATAGGATGGGAGGCCAAGAGTCTGTGTATCCGATGGAGAGTCCGAGTGGGGAGTATGGGAACAAACATTGTCTGTCCCACAGTCGGGTAAATGTCACGTTCGTCGTAATGTGGAAGAGAGGAGGACCAAGGCGCAGCGTGAAGTGAATACATTCTTCTATTTATTAAAAAAGAAACACTAACCAAACTAATACAAAACAACAAACGAACGTGACGCTATATATAACAGTGCAGACACAGGCAACTAACACAAAGACAATCACCCACAACCCACAATGACAAAACAGGCTACCTAAATATGGTTCCCAATCAGAGACAACGACTAACACCTGCCTCTGATTGAGAACCATATCAGGCCAAACACAGAAACAGACAAACTAGACATACAACATAGAATGCCCACTCAGATCACACCCTGACCAAACAAAACATATAAACATACAAAGCAAACTATGGTCAGGGCGTGACAGTAAATGAGTAAGTTCATAGTCAACAAAGCGTGCAGGAGTCATGGAGAAAATAGCACAAAAGCACCATAAAAAATCCTAAAACGGCTTGGGGTTAGCCAAATGCTAAAGCTAATAGCATTCCATTATGAGTTAGTTTGTCTGTCTGTCAGCAAACACAAAACTTGGAACTGTGTAAAGGAATATGAATCACTTTTCATGTGTCTCTCCATGCTTGCAGGTTTGATAACTAAGTTTAAAGAGGGGATTCTTACTTCAAAACATTTTGTGTCATTATTTTTAACATCATTATACACTATTACCTAGTGTGTGTCATGGGTTGGAACCAAAACGATTTTCCAATTGTTACGTTCCGAGCAGAACCCCAACGTTCCGAGCAGAACCTCAACGTTCCGAGCAGAACCCCAACGTTCCGAGCAGAACCCCAACGTTCCGAGCAGAACCCCAATGTTCCGAGCAGAACCCCAACGTTCCGAGCAGAACCCCAACGTTCCGACCAGAACCCCAACGTTCCGAGCAGAACCCCAACGTTCCGAGCAGAACCCCAACGTTCCGAGCAGAACCTCAACGTTCCGAGCAGAACCCCAACGTTCCGAGCAGAACCCCAACGTTCCGAGCAGAACCCCAACGTTCCGAGCAGAACCCCAACGTTCCGAGCAGATCCCCAACGTTCCGAGCAGAACCCCAACGTTCCGAGCAGATCCCCAACGTTCCGAGCAGAACCCCAACGTTCCGAGCAGAACCTCAATTTATTTCCATTCCGGTGTTCTGACCAGAAAAGAAAGGTCTGAATAAATAAATTATAATAATACATTCTGAATAAACATTGTGTTTACATGTAGCTCATTCATTTACTTCACAAAAGAGTGGATTGCCAATAGAAGAGGTTTCGCTGTGGGGTCAAATAGTTGTTCGTCTGGTGCAGTGCAGGTTCGAGATCCAAAGATCCAAAGAGAGAGAGAGAGAGAGAGAGAGAGAGAGAGAGAGAGAGAGAGAGAGAGAGAGAGAGAGAGAGAGAGAGAGAGAGACAGAGAGAGAGAGACAGCGAGAGAGAGAGAGAGAGAGACAGAGAGAGAGAGAGAGAGACAGAGAGAGAGAGAGAGACAGAGACAGAGAGACAGAGAGAGAGACAGAGAGAGAGAGAGAGAGACAGAGAGAGAAAGAGAGAGAGAGAGATTGAGGGGCAGAGACAGAGACAGACGTGAATTGGAATGTGGTCAGACTATGACCAGCATTATAACAAATGACAGAATTATATAATAGACATTAGGAACATCTTTGCAAGAAAATAATTGTTTTGTTCCCAAAAAACTAGAGATCACTTTCATTCCCGGTTCTGTTTCCATTTCTCGGTTTTCGGTTTTGTTCCCTGAACCGGTTCCAACCCCTGGTGTGTGTGACTGGTGAACAGATGCAGGTGATTAACTCAGGCTCCTTCAGAGGAGTAGCCTTTTGAAGTTCAAGTGCTTTTTTGTGACATTTCTCTTTGGAGCCCAGCAACATGTAACCTGAGACAGAGGGAGGGGTGGGGGAGAGATGGAGGGCAGTGTGGGGTGGGGGAGAGTTGGAGGGATGGGTGGGTTGGGTTGGGGGAGAGGGGGAGAAAGGGTGGAGAGGGAGCGGGGTCTTTTTGGGTGGTTGGCGGACCAGGGCCCTAGAAGAGGAATGCTGGAGGTTTGCCTCTAAGCTCCTACAGATTGCCTCTCTCTCTCTGATGCCCCTCCAAACAGGGTCTCTTCACTGTCTCTGATGCCCCTCCAAACAGGGCCTCTTCACTGTCTCTGATGCCCCTCCAAACAGGGCCTCTTCACTGTCTCTGATGCCCCTCCAAACAAGGCCTCTTCACTGTCTCTGATGCCCCTCCAAACAGGGCCTCTTCACTGTCTCTGATGCCCCTCCAAACAGGGCCTCTTCACTGTCTCTGATGCCCCTCCAAACAGGGCCTCTTCACTGTCTCTGATGCCCCTCCAAACAGGGCCTCTTCAATGTCTCTGATGCCCCTCCAAACAGGGCCTCTCTCTCTCGGATGCCCCTCCAAACAGGGCATCTCTCTCTCTGATGCCCCTCCAAACAGGGCCTCTCTCTCTCTATGATGCCCCTCCAAACAGGGCCTCTCTCTCTCTCTGATGCCCCTCCAAACAGGGCCACTTCACTGTCTCTGATGCCCCTCCAAACAGGGCCTCTCTCTGATGCCCCTCCAAACAGGGCCTCTCTCTGATGCCCCTCCAAACAGGGCCTCTTCACTGTCTCTGATGCCCCTCCAAACAGGGCCTCTTCACTGTCTCTGATGCCCCTCCAAACAGGGCCTCTTCACTGTCTCTGATGCCCCTCCAAACAGGGCCACTTCACTGTCTCTGATGCCCCTCCAAACAGGGCCTCTTCACTCTCTCTGATGCGCCTCCAAACAGGGCCTCTTCACTGTCTCTGATGCCCCTCCAAACAGGGCCTCTTCACTGTCTCTGATGCCCCTCCAAACAGGGCCTTTTCACTGTCTCTGATGCCCCTCCAAACAGGGCCTCTTCACCGTCTCTGATGCCCCTCCAAACAGGGCCTCTTCACTGTCTCTGATGCGCCTCCAAACAGGGCCTCTTCACTGTCTCTGATGCGCCTCCAAACAGGGCCTCTTCACTCTTCCACCAAACTTTACAGTTGGCACTATGCATTGGGGCAGGTAGCGTTCTCCTGGCATCCACCCAAACTCAGATTCGTCCGTCGGACTGCCAGATGGTGAAGCGTGATTCATCACTCCAGAGAATGCGTTTCCACTGCTCCAGAGTCCAATGGCGGCGAGCTTTACACCACTCCAGCCGACTCATTAAATTGCGCATGGGGATCTTAGGCTTGTGTGCGGCTGCTCGGCCATGGCAACCCATTTCATGAAGCTCCCGACGAACAGTTACTCTGCTGACGTTGCTTCCAGAGGCCATTTTGGAACTCGGTAGTGAGCTTCAGCACTCGGCGGTCCCGTTCTGTGAGCTTGTGTGGCCTACCACTTCGCGGTCCCGTTCTGTGAGCTTGTGGCCTACCACTTCGCGGTCCCGTTCTGTGAACTTGTGTGGCCTACCACTTCACGGTCCCGTTCTGTGAGCTTGTGTGGCCTACCACTTCGCGGTCCCGGTCTGTGAGCTTGTGTGGCCTACCACTTCGCGGTCCCGTTCTGTGAGCTTGTGTGGCCTACCACTTTGCGGTCCCGTTCTGTGAGCTTGTGTGGCCTACCACTTCACGGTCCCGTTCTGTGAGCTTGTGTGGCCTACCACTTCGCGGTCCCGGTCTGTGAGCTTGTGTGGACTACCACTTCGCGGTCCCGTTCTGTGAGCTTGTGTGGCCTACCACTTCTCGGTCCCGTTTTGTGAGCTTGTGTGGCCTACCACTTCGCGGTCCTGTTCTGTGAGCTAGTGTGGCCTACCACTTCACGGTCCCGTTATCTGAGCTTGTGTGGCCTACCACTTCACGGTCCCGTTATCTGAGCTTGTGTGGCCTACCACTTCACGGTCCCGTTCTCTGAGCTTGTGTGGCCTACCACTTCACGGTCCCGTTCTCTGAGCTTGTGTGGCCTACCACTTCACGGTCCCGTTATCTGAGCTTGTGTGGCCTACCACTTCACGGTCCCGTTATCTGAGCTTGTGTGGCCTACCACTTCACGGTCCCGTTATCTGAGCTTGTGTGGCCTACCACTTCACGGTCCCGTTATCTGCGCTTGTGTGGCCTACCACTTTGCGGTCCCGTTCTGTGAACTTGTGTGGCCTACCACTTCACGGTCCCGTTATCTGAGCTTGTGTGGCCTACCACTTCACGGTCCCGTTCTCTGAGCTTGTGTGGCCTACCACTTCACGGTCCCGTTCTCTGAGCTTGTGTGGCCTACCACTTCACGGTCCCGTTATCTGAGCTTGTGTGGCCTACCACTTCAGCGGTCCTGTTCTGTGAGCTTGTGTGGCCTACCACTTCACGGTCCCGTTCTCTGAGCTTGTGTGGCCTACCACTTCAGCGGTCCTGTTCTGTGAGCTTGTGTGGCCTACCACTTCAGCGGTCCTGTTCTGTGAGCTTGTGTGGCCTACCACTTCGCGGCTGAACCGTTGTTGCTACATAGTGTTCGTGAGAATCTCCCCTTTCCAAAGGGGGGGGGGGGGGGGTCACATTAGTTTATAGCCCAAACCTTGAAGAGCTATTTATTTGGAACCTGTCAGAAATGTCCAGTAGAGATGTCCAGTTGATTAACTAGCCCATGTAGGTCGTCATGGTAAATACGAATATGTTCTTTAACTGGCTTGACTAGTTAAATAAAGATTACATTTTTTTTAAAGAAACAGAAAGCTAGATAGGTAAATTAGGCAGTTATTTATAATGTTGTAGTTCTCGTGGTCAGATTATGTGACCAGGGGCCTCCACCCCCATTGATATGTGGTAGAGTTGTCGTGGCCAGATTACGTGACCAGGGGCCTCCACCCCCATTGATATGTGGTAGTTGTCGTGGCCAGATTACGTGACCAGGGGCCTCCACCCCCATTGATATGTGGTAGAGTTGTCGTGGCCAGATTACGTGACCAGGGGCCTCCACCCCCATTGATATGTGGTAGAGTTGTCGTGGCCAGATTACGTGACCAGGGGCCTCCACCCCCATTGTGATTATACTTCTAATGCATTGGGAGTATTGTTATAAGGTTTATTAGTCTATATGAGTCTTCATGGGCTTCTATAACGATGCTTATAGGGCATTATTACCGTATCACCATTATAAGTATTAAATTAGTATTATAATAGTGTATAATGCAGTATGGATATTATAATGCTGTATAATGCATTATAGATATTATAATGCTGTATAATGCATTATAAGTACTGTATAAATATTATAATGCTGTATAATGCATTATAAGTACTGTATGAGTATTATAATGCTGTATAATGCATTATAAGTACTGTATGAGTATTATAATGCTGTATAATGCATTATGGATATTATAATGCTGTATAATGCATTATAAGTACTGTATAAATATTATAATGCTGTATAATGCATTATAAGTACTGTATAAATATTATAATGCTGTATAATGCATTATAAGTACTGTATGAGTATTGTAATGCTGTATAATGCATTATGGATATTATAATGCTGTATAATGCATTATGGATATTATAATGCTGTATAATGCATTATAAGTACTGTATAAATATTATAATGCTGTATAATGCATTATAAGTACTGTATAAATATTATAATGCTGTATAATGCATTATAAGTACTGTATGAGTATTATAATGCTGTATAATGCATTATGGATATTATAATGCTGTATAATGCATTATAAGTACTGTATAAATATTATAATGCTGTATAATGCATTATAAGTACTGTATAAATATTATAATGCTGTATAATGCATTATAAGTACTGTATGAGTATTATAATGCTTTATAATGCATTATGGATATTATAATGCTGTATAATGTATTATGGATATTATAATGCTTTATAATGCATTATGGATATTATAATGCTGTATAATGTATTATAATGCTGTATAATGCATTATAAGTACTGTATGAGTATTATAATGATGTATAATGCATCATGCTATTGTTATGCATATGCTATAGAAATTGTTACCAACGTTCCCCAAGGAGAATCTTCTTTGGTCATGGTTTTCAGTTGGAACATTATTAATGTGGGTTCAGGAAACTCAGACCTTCATATATCAGCTGCACCTCTCCCTGACGGCCTTCATATATCAGCTGCTCCTCTCCCTGACAGCCTTCATATATCAGCTGCCCCTCTCCCTGACAGCCTTCAGATATCAGCTGCTCCTCACCCGAACAGCCTTCATATATCAGCTGCTCCTCTCCCGAACAGCCTTCATATATCAGCTGCTCCTCTCCCTGACAGCCTTCATATATCAGCTACTTCTCTCCCTGACAGCCTTCATATATCAGCTGCTCCTCTCCCTGACAGCCTTCATATATCAGCTGCTCCTCTCCCTGACAGCCTTCATATATCAGCTGCTCCTCTCCCTGACAGCCTTCATATATCAGCTGCTCCTCTCCCTGACAGCCTTCATATATCAGCTGCCCCTCTCCCTGACAGCCTTCATATATCAGCTGCTCCTCTCCCTGACAGCCTTCATATATCAGCTGCTCCTCTCCCTGACAGCCTTCATATATCAGCTGCTCCTCTCCCTGACAGCCTTCATATATCAGCTGCTCCTCACCCTGACAGCCTTCATATATCAGCTGCTCCTCACCCTGACAGCCTTCATATATCAGCTGCTCTTGCTGCACTGTTGAAACGAGAAGCACAAGCATTTCACTACACTCACATTAACATCTGCTAACCATGTGTATGTGACAAATATAATTTGATTTGACATTCCCTATATAGTGTACTACTTTAGACCAGAGCCCTATGGCACCCTATTCCCTATATAGTGCACTACTTTAGACCAGAGCCCTATGGCACCCTATTCCCTATATATATATATATATATTTTTTTTTTTTCACCAGCTAAGCTAGTTGAGAACAAGTTCTCATTTGCAACTGCGACCTGGCCAAATAAAGCATAGCAATTTGACACATACAACAACACAGAGTTACACATGGAATAAACAAAACATAGTCAATAATACAGTAGAACAAAAGAAAACAAAAAGTCTATATACAGCCTGTGCAAATGAGGTAAGATAAGTGAGTTAAGGCAATAAGTAGGCCATGGTGGCGAAGTAATTACAATATAGCAATTAAACACTGGAATGGTAGATGTGCAGAAGATTAATGTGCACGTAGAGATACTGGGGTGCAAAGGAGCAAGATAAATAAATAAATAGAGTATGGGGATGAGGTAGGTAGATAGATGGGCTGTTTATAGATGGGCTATGTACAGGTGCAGTGATCTGTGAGCTGCTCTGACAGCTGGCGCTTAAAGCTAGTGAGGGAGATATGAGTCTCCAGCTTCAGAGGTTTTTGCAGTTCGTTCCAGTCATTGGCAGCAGAGAACTGGAAGGAAAGACAACCAAAGGAGGATTTGGCTTTGGGGGTGACCAGTGAGATATACCTGCTGGAGCGCGTGCTATGAGTGGGTGCTGCTATGGTGACCAGTGAGCTGAGATAAGGCTGGGCTTTACCTAGCAAAGACTTGTAGATGACCTGTAGCCAGTGGGTTTGGCTACGAGTATGAAGCGAGGGCCAACCAACGAGAGCGTACAGGTCGCAATGGTGGGTAGTGTATGGGGCTTTGGTGACAAAACGGATGGCACTGTGATAGACTGCATCCAATTTGTTGAGTAGAGTGTTGGAGGCTATTTTGTAAATGACATCACCGAAGTCGAGGATCGGTAGGATGGTCAGTTTTACGAGGGTATGTTTGGCAGCATGAGTGAAAGATGCTTTGTTGCGAAATAGGAAGACGATTCTAGATTTAATTTTGGATTGGAGATGCTAAATGTGAGTCTGGAAGGAGAGTTTACAGTCTATCCAGACACCTAGGTATTTGTAGTTGTCCACGTATTCTAAGTCAGAGCCGTCCAGAGTAGTGATGCTGGACGGGCAGGGGGGTGCGGGCAGTGATCGGTTGAATAGCATGCATTTAGTTTTATTTGTATTTAAGAGCAGTTGGAGGCCACAGAAGGAGAGTTGGGTAAAGGGCTAGGGGTTGTTTCTGGGTAAAGGGCTAGGGGTTGATTCTGGGTAAAGGGTTAGGGGTTGTTTCTGGGTAAAGGGCTAGGGGTTGTTTCTGGGTAAAGGGCTAGGGGTTGTTTCTGGGTAAAGGACTAGGGGTTGTTTCTGGGTAAAGGGCTAGGGGTTGTTTCTGGGTAAAGGGCTAGAGGTTGTTTCTGGGTAAAGGGCTAGGGGTTGTTTCTGGGTAAAGGACTAGGGGTTGTTTCTGAGTAAAGGGCTAGGGGTTGTTTCTGGGTAAAGGGCTAGGGGTTGATTCTGGATTGGTACATAGACCTCCCTGCCCTTATAAACCCTGGTTGGCCCAGCAAGCAGGTTGTGGTTCCGTACGGTCCTTCCTGACCAGAGGAAACATTCTTAATGTGCAGCTTCATGTTTATGTGGTCAAACCAGGATGGAACTCTGGGGCTTCCTGCCAAGAGCCAAGCCCTACGGTATCACGTGAGGGACATAAATTATTACATAATCACATAATATGACATCATCACAAACTAATGAGATTGTACCTCTGGAGGAGTAGTACCAGGGTGGTTTGGACAGTAGAGAGAAAATAATAAATAAATGTCCGCTTTCTTTTTTTCTCTGCAGCTTGTTGGGTGTTAAACCCTGTTACGGTTTCTGTCTCTTCCAGGTCATAGCTGGGTTAGTGGTTAGCTGGGTTAGTGGTTAGCTGGGTCAGTGGTTAGCTGGGTTAGTGGTTAGCTGGGTTAGTGGTTAGCTGGGTTAGTGGTTAGCTGGGTTAGTGGTTAGCTGGGTTAGTGAGTAGCTGGGTTAGTGGTTAGCTGGGTTAGTGGTTAGCTGGGTTAGTGGTTAGCTGGGTTAGTGGTTAGCTGGGTTAGTGGTTAGCTGGGTGGGTGTTAAACCCTGCTACAGTTTCTGTCTCTTCCAGGTTATAGCTGGGTTAGTGGTTAGCTGGGTTAGTGGTTAGCTGGGTTAGTGGTTAGCTGGGTTAGTGGTTAGCTGGGTGGACGTTAAACTCTGTTAGGGTTTCTGTCTCTTCCAAGTTATAGCTGGGTTAGTGGTATAGTATAAGCTGATATAGTATTTCAAACAGATCCACAGTAATCTATCTTGAAGCAATTCTTTGTAACAATATTTATTACGTGTTCCAGAACAGTCACTTTAACCTTTTAGGGGGGCAGCCCGACACCGGTACACTTATGACAACATCCAGCTCAAAGTGCAGGGCGCGAAATTCAAAAGATTTTTTATTTTTATATTTAACTTTCACACATTAACAAGTCCAATACAGCATATGAAAGGTACACATCTTGTGAATCAAGCCAAAATGTCCGATTTTTAAAATGTTTTACAGGGAAGACAAAATATGTAAATCTATTAGCTAACCACGGTAGCAAAAGACACAACTTTTCTAACTCCATCAGTTTCTTACTCCATCAGGTGCTATCACAATTTCGACCAAATAAAGATATAAATAGCCACTAACCAAGAAACAAATTCATCAGATGACAGTCTGATAACATATTTATTGTATAGCATATGTTTTGTTTGAAAAATTTGCATATTTCATGTATAAACCATAGTTTACATTTCAGCTACAATCCGAAATTGCACCGAAAGCAGCCATAATATTTACAGACACCAACGTCAAATAGCTAATTACTCACCATAAAACATTTCTGAAAAATACATAGTCTGCAGCAATTGAAAGACGGGCATCTTGTGATTCCAAACAATATTTCCGATTTATTAAATGTTTTACAGCGAAAACAAAATGTATCGCTATATTAGCGTAGCTACAATAGACAGAAATAATTGGGCGCCCACGGCCAGTTCACATGCACGACAGATATATGAAATAACATCATAAAATGGGTCTTACTTTTGCTGATCTTTCATCAGAATGTTGAAGAAGGTGTCCTCTGTCCAGATGAGTCGTTGTTTGGATTCAGAATGGCAAATTTCCCTCTTCAATTAGCATTGGCACTAGCCGAGTGGCACAAATTCAGTCAGAGGACGGAACACGACAAAACTCCCGAAAAAAGTTTCAATAATCTGATTAAACTATATTGAAAAAACATACATTACGATGATATGGTCACATGTATCAAAAAAAATTCGAGCCGGAGATGTTAGCCGTTCGTTACGGCAGCAAAACAGAAGTCAATCCCACTTCCTTCAGAGTACCGGAAGTGGATGGTCACGTCAAAGAAATAGTTTTTTTTCCACCACAGACCAAGAGGAGCACAAAAATGTCTTCTCTCACATCCTCTTTACACCAATAGGAAGGCGTATAGAGTGTAAGTAGACTCCTAAGTGTCAAGACCATGTATAGGCATCAAGTTGAAAAGAGCATCGATTTCTGACATTTCACTTCCTGGTCAGGAAAAGTGCTGCAGAAGGACTTCTGTTTCACTCAGAGAAATAATTCCAACTGTTTTAGAAACTAGAAAGTGTTTTCTATCCAAAAATAATAATAATATCCATATTGTACGAGCAAGATTTGAGTAGGAGGCCGTTTGAAATGGGCACGATTTCACTGGCTACTCAACACTTTGCCTTGCAGCCATAAGTTTTAAAGAACAACAAAACACAATTGGCTAGATGATCTCCCACTAAACAACACAGATATGTTGCTGCTGTAAGACAGAGCAGTCGCTTGAAGGTGTAAACATAAACATTAACACAGTAAACATTATTAGCTTGATTCTTCCCATGGCGTTATTTCGCCTTCTCAAATAGAAGATGGCAGTGTCGGTTCTGTCTCTGTCTGTCTGTCTGTCTGTCTGTCTGTCTGTCTGAGTGTCTGTCTGTCTGAGTGTCTGTCTGTCTGCGTGTCTGTCTGTCTGTCTGTCCGTCCGTCCGTCCGTCCGTCTGTCCCTCTGTCTGTCTGTCTGAGTGTCTGTCTGTCTGTCTGTCTGTCTGTCTGTCTGTCTGTCTGTCTGTTTGTCTGTCTGTCTGTCTGTCTGTCTGAGTGTCTGAGTGTTTTTCTGTCTGTCTGTCTGCGTGTCTGTCTGTCTGTCTGAGTGTCTGTCTGAGTGTCTGTCTGTCTGTCTGAGTGTCTGTCTGTCTGCGTGTCTGTCTGTCTGAGTGTCTGTCTGTCTGAGTGTCTGTCTGTCTGAGTGTCTGTCTGTCTGCGTTCGTCGGGGGAACTTCATAGCATTGAGGCAGTTTTCCTCTGGCTATAATGTATATATTCTTTACATACACAGTATCAGTCAAAAGTTTGGACTCACCTATTTTTACTATTTTCTACATTGTAGTGAAGACATCAAAACTATGAACTAACACATATGGTATCATGTAGTAACCAAAAAAGTGTTAAACAAATAGAAATATATTTGAGATTTGAGATTCTTCAAAATAGCCACCCTTTGACAGCTTTGCACACTCTTGGCATTCTCTCAACCAGCTTCATGAGGAATGCTTTTCCAATTGTCCTGAAGGAGTTCCCAAATATGCTGAGCACTTGTTGGCTGCTTTTCCTTCACTCTGTCGTCCAACTCTTCCCAAACCATCTCAATTGGGTTGAGGTCGGGTGATTGTGCAGGCCAGGTCATCTGATGAAGCACTCCATCACTCTCATTGGTCAAATAGCCCTTACACAGCCTGGAGATGTGTTTTTGGTCATTGTCCTGTTGAAAAACAAATGATAATCTCACTAAGCGCAAACCAGATGGGATGGCGTATCGCTGCAGAATGCTGTGTTAGCCATGCTGGTTAAGTGTGCCTTGAAGTCTAAATAAATCACTGACAGTGTCACCAGAAAAGCACCCCCACACCATCACACCTCCTCCTCCATGCTTCACGGTGGGAACGATGGGAACCACACATGTGGAGATCATCTGTTCACCTACTCTGGGTCTTACAAAGACCCGGCGGTTGGAACCAAAAATCTCAGATTTGGACTCATCAGACCAAAGGACAGATTTCCACCAGTATAATATCCATTGCTTGTGTTTCTTGGCCCAAGCAAGTCTCTTCTTATTATTGGTGTCCTTTAGTAGTGGTTTCGTCGCAGCAATTTGACCATGAAGACCTGATTCACGCAGTCTCCTCTGAACAGTTGATGTTGAGATCAGTCTGTTACTTGAACTCTGTGAAACATTTATTTGGCTGCAATCTGAGGTGCAGTTAACTCTAATGAACGTATCCTCTGCAGCAGAGGTAACTCTGCGTCTTCCTTTCCTGTGGCGGTCGTCATGAGAGCCAGTTTCATCATTGCGCTTGATGTTTTTTGTGACTGCACTTGAAGAAAATTTAAAAAGTCTTGACATTTTCTGAATTGACTGACGTTCATGTCTTAAAGCAATGATGGACTGTCGTTTCTCTTTGATTATTTGAGCTGTTCTTGCCATAATATGTACTTGGTCTTTCACCAAATAGAGCTATCTTCTGTATTCCTCCCCTACCTTGTCACAACACAACTGATTGGCTCGAAGGCAAGAAATTCCAAAAATGTACTTTTAACAAGGCACAGATGTTAATTGAAATGCATTCCAGGTGACTACCTCATGAAGCTGGTTGAGAGAATGCCAAGAGTGTGCATATCTGTCATCAAGGCAAAGGGTGGCTTTTTTGAAGAATGTCAAATATAAAATACATTTGGATTTGTTTAACACTTTTTTGGTTACTACGTGATTCCATGTGTGTTATTTTATAGTTTTGATGTCTTCGCTATTATTCTACAATGTAGTAAATAGTAAAAAAATTAAGAAAAACCCTTTAATGAGTAGGTGTGTCCAAACTTTTGACTGGTACTGTAAATTGCTCCCTCCCTCAACCACAAGCCAGTCTTCCTAGTCCCATCTGGTTCTGCTCTGGCCTGTGGCCGAGAGAGAGAGAGGGGGGGGAGGGGGTAGAGAGAGAGACAGAGAGACAGAGAGACAGAGAGAGAGAGAGAGAGAGAGAGAGAGAGAGAGAGAGAGAGAGAGAGAGAGAGAGAGAGAGAGAGAGAGAGAGAGAGAGAGAGAGAGAGAGAGAGAGAGAGAGAGAGAGAGAGAGAGAGAGAGAGAGAGAGAGAGAGAGAGAGAGAGAGATGATGAAGGAGAAGATTAAATAAAAGTCTGGGACAAATTCTATTTCACACACAAACCACAATCTGACTTCAGTTCAGTCATGGAAAAACACTTCCAGCTCTACACATCATTTGGGTTGCACGGACATTGATATTCAATAAATCTACACAGCCTCTGACTGCTTGACTAGTACAGATCAGTCTTTTAAGAGCCATCTCTTTCTGCTCTCTCTCACTCATCTCCACTGTAGAGCAGACCGGGGTTCAAATACTATTTGAAGTATTTATCCTGCCTTGAGATTCCTTTTGCCTGTCTGGAGTGGACACCTTTTCCTCTTTTGTGATTATTCTATTGATTCCATTCCACCAGGCTCAATCAAGACTAGCTAAAAAAAAAATTTAAATGCTTCCGAATACTGTTTGGACCCAGCTCTGCTTACAGAGGCGCTATCTGAGGCGTAACACGTTGGGTGGAGTTTTGTTGCACGTGTTGTCGTTTGGCGTAAAGTGTTTGTTTCTGTGGCAACGGAACGATACAGTGACAACCACCCCCCGAAATAGTTTCTGGATCTGCCGACGATGTTGATATCAGACAGCTGTGCCAATAACTCTTTATAATCACCATCAATTCAAAATGGTGGTGACATGTAGGACATACTTGCGTAGTCTTTACGATCCAAGATTTAGTTTAATTGGTAAAAGATGCTAAATGTTTTAAAGAAAGAAAAGATGTCCTATTATTGTTCTGTTCATCTGTATATTAAAAGAGGAAGATAAGAAACACTTTAAAGAAAGACTTTAAACTCTGACACTGTCTTATGTGTCTGCTTTAAAGTCTCACATCAAACAACAACAACAAAAATCCCCACGGTATGAAACCGTGTTAGTTTAAACCCTTCTCAACGGCTGCTCCAGCTGTCTGAACACGCACACACACACACACACGCACACACACACACACACACACCATATACAACATAGATCAAACAGGTTGAGTGGTTGGCTGCAGTGTTGTGTAACGTGATCCAGTAGGCATTTTCACGTCAATCAGGTCGACCACAACACACACACACACGCACGCACGCACGCACGCACGCACGCACACACACACACACGCACGCACGCACGCACGCACGCACGCACGCACGCACGCACACACACACACACACACACACACACACACACACACACACACACACACACACACACACACACACACACACACACACACACACACACACACACACACACACACACACACACACACACACACACACACAGGAGAGAACATGCCTGCTCAATTTAAATCTGTGGGATTGTAGAGAGAACAAGATAAAACCTTAGGTTGAGGATATTGGTCTTTTTCAGGTTCGCCCTATAGGAACAAGCGTTTGCATCAGGTGGAACGTTTGTCTTTCTGATAGGACGAATATGAGTATAGTCACTTGAAACACCATGACTTGGGTTTGCTAGGCCTGGATTCAATCCGTATTAAAAATGTCATGTTAAAATGTGAAAGGTGCAGTACTTTCCGATTGTGTCGTCATACGCAGCAATTTACCGTGAACTTTGCCTTTAAATTTCAATGGCGCTATAACGCGGATCTCTTCCACCGTACTTCTGCAATACAGATTGAATTCAGCCCCTAGTTGGAGATCAATAGAATTTTAATCTCTAGTGTCATCAGAATTCTGTCGTTGTTCTGACCGAGCCAATTCTGATTGGTTCGGGGCTGGGTTCCATCTCAAACTCTTGACACCTGTGTGTAAAATATTCCCGAGCATTCTGGAGCATTCAGAGTATCTTTCTCAACGCTAGAGGCTTTGATCTTGACATACGTACGTGTGCTGTCTAGACCTGAGACACACTTGTCAGACCCTAGAACCAAACTTTAGGGATAGATTTAATCTGTAGCGTTGAAGATCTGCGTTATAGCACGATTTAAATGTAAAAGGGTAATTTCCCCGATTGAGCCAAACGTATGCAGTATGTCCCACGAATGCGCGAACAAACGCATTTAAATTTCAATCTTGATATAGCAGGGATCTTCGGCGCTACGGTTTGAATCAAGGCCTAAGACACAGGAAGGAAAGTCTACTGTTGGGCAGTACTATATCGTCCAGAGATAATCAATGGTCTCTTCCTCATGGACCCAAGCCATTATCCCCTAGACCAGGGATGGGCCAGTTTGATGGGGATAGGAAGTGGGGGGGGGGGGGAGGGGGGGGCACAAAACATCCAAACTCATCATGCGGGTCTGCGTATCCACATCAGGAGAGGAGTTGAGGGTTAAACTGCCTTCCAAATGGAACTCAGTTCCCTTCATATAGTGCACTACACTATGGCTAGCCCTAGGGCTATGATCTAACGTAGTGCACTATATAGGGAATAGGGTGTCATTTGGGACATACCCTCGAGCATTTACAGATCCAAAATGGCTTCTTTAGAGCCAGCATGGAATTTCAGAAGGATTCCACAAATTGGGAGTCTCTTCTTATTCCACATGGGACTATTTACCCAATGGGAGTCTCATTGGGAGTCTCATTGGGTAAATACTCCCATGTGGAATAAGAAGAGACTCCCATGTGGAATAAGAAGAGACTCCCATTGGGTAAATAGTCCCATGTAGAATAAGAAGAGATTCCCATTGGGTAAATAGTCCCATGTAGAATAAGAAGAGACTCCCATTGGGTAAATAGTCCCATGTAGAATAAGAAGAGACTCCCATTGGGTAATAGTCCCATGTGGAATAAGAAGAGACTCCCATGTGGAATAAGAAGAGACTCCCATTGGGTAAATACTCCCATGTGGAATAAGAAGAGACTCCCATTGGGTAAATAGTCCCATGTAGAATAAGAAGAGACTCCCATTGGGTAAATAGTCCCATGTGGAATAAGAAGAGACTCCCATTGGGTAAATACTCCCATGTAGAATAAGAAGAGACTCCCATTGGGTAAATACTCCCATGTGGAATAAGAAGAGACTCCCATTGGGTAAATAGTCCCATGTAGAATAAGAAGAGACTCCCATTGGGTAAATAGTCCCATGTGGAATAAGAAGAGACTTCCATTGGGTAAATACTCCCATGTAGAATAAGAAGAGACTCCCATTGGGTAAATACTCCCATGTGGAATAAGAAGAGACTCCCATTGGGTAAATAGTCCCATGTGGAATAAGAAGAGACTCCCATTGGGTAAATACTCCCATGTGTAATGAGAAGAGACTCCCATGTGGAATACGAAGAGACTCCCATTGGGTAAATACTCCCATGTGGAATAAGAAGAGATTCCCATTCCACACCCTTACAATCTCACCAGGGAGAGGGTGTATGAAATTGTCACGATCGTCTTGCGGTGAGAGAGAGGACCAAGGCGCAGCGTATGAAAAATACATTCTCTTTTATTAGAGAAGAGTGAAAACACGAAACGAACACTTAAAACAAAACTAAACAACCGTGAAGCTACAAACGTAAGTGCAATACACAAGCTACAAACGTTCTACATAGACAATTACCCACAAAACCCAAATGCCTATGGCTGCCTTAAATATGGCTCTCAATCAGAGACAATGAACCACAGCTGCCTCTAATTGAGAATCAATCTAGGCAGCCATAGACATACAAACCCTTAGACAAGACACTGACCCATTTAACATACAAACCCCTAGACAATCGAAAACCACAAACATCCCCCATGTCACACCCTGACCTAACTAAAATAATAAAGAAAACAAAGATAACTAAGGCCAGGGCGTGACAGGAATACATGCAGCAGGAAGAATCTATCGATAGCATACACAATGAAAAAAATATGTTAAAAAATGATTATGTTGGATATTATGGAAATTGTTGATCAATTCCAAAAAGTGTTTAATATTATTATAATATAATCATATAATATATTATATAATATATTATGCATTTGTGTTGACTTTACATACATTAAAAAATCGTGAAAAACGTGGGGAAAAAACGACCCTATTCATTTGTATGTTAGCCATATGCATAAATTGTAGCCTATTCTTCAAAAATCAAAGTGTTGATTAGAATCATGTGGCAAGCTCTAAGATACACATGATTACACTCCACCCGCACGCCCCTACAAAGTCATCGGATGGAGACCGGAGGGCGTTCTCTGCTAGCGCTCTCCTCTCTACACACACGAAGACGCACGGGAGTTCCTACTCGGACGCAGAGATTACCGTAATGAAATAACGCTGGTAGAATGAAGTGGGATTCTCGGTGGTGATGCAGGAACATGAGCGTCTCTACACAAGTCTATATTCCGTTGCAGACTTGTTGTTCTATTTAGTTTTAGAGAGACAAAGAAAAAACATGTCGCCAACTTCTGTAGCCGGAACATTGCTTGTTGTGGAATAGAAGACAAGGCGCACTTAATAAACTTTAAAAGGATCGGAGTATGTCGTTCGCTTCTTCGAAATCTTACAAACAAGTCATGAAATGAGTCCTTGCGTTGCCGAAAATTCAGTTTAATAACCATTCTACTCATTATTCCAACATCCTCTGATGTTTGCTGGATATCATTGAGACACAGTATGGACACAGAAGGTTGGATTGACATCAAGTATTAATGTTGAGGAACATTAACACTCCATAGAAACAGCTCATCACGCTTCCCAAAGTCTGCAGGAATGGGGCCTTCCGTAGTGATACTCCTCGTTGCGGTTTTCGGTAAGAGACATTACAATATGTGTTTACTCAAATTGTAATAGTGGTGTTCGCTATCTAATTATACTCTTCAAGTAACTTTGAAAATAGAAATGTTCCTTTTTAAATGGAATATTCCTTTTAATAGGAATCCATATGAAATGAAATACGCCTTAGCAATAGTGTGCACAAGCGCACGCACACATAATTAGGATGTTAGTTAATCAATTTGATTTCCGCAATTATTATTACTAGATGTTATAGACCCTCCATATATTACTAGATGTTATAGACCCTCCATATATTACTAGATGTTATAGACCCTCCATATATTACTAGATGTTATAGACCCTCCATATATTACTAGATGTTATAGACCCTCCATATATTACTAGATGTTATAGACCCTCCATATATTACTAGATGTTATAGACCATATATTACTAGATGTTATAGACCCTCCATATATTACTAGATGTTATAGACCCTCCATATATTACTAGATGTTATAGACCCTCCATATATTACTAGATGTTATAGACCCTCCATATATTACTAGATGTTATTGCCCCTCTGTATATTACTAGATGTTATAGACCCTCCACATATTACTAGATGTTATAGACCCTCCATATATTACTAGATGTTACATGCCCTCCATATATTACTAGATGTTATAGACCCTCCATATATTACTAGATGTTATTGCCCCTCCATATATTACTAGATGTTATTGCCCCTCTGTATATTACTAGATGTTATAGACCCTCCACATATTACTAGATGTTACATACCCTCCATATATTACTAGATGTTATAGACCCTCTGTATATTACTAGATGTTATAGACCCTCCATATATTACTAGATGTTATAAACCCTCCATATATTACTAGATGTTATAAACCCTCCATATATTACTAGATGTTATAGACCCTCCATATATTACTAGATGTTATAGACCCTCCATATATTACTAGATGTTATAAACCCTCCATATATTACTAGATGTTATAGACCCTCCATATATTACTAGATGTTATAGACCCTCCATATATTACCAGATGTTATAGACCATATATTACTGCATGTTATTGCCCCTCCATATATTACTAGATGTTATTGCCCCTCCATATATTACTAGATGTTATAGACCCTCCATATATTACTAGATGTTATAGACCCTCCATATATTACTAGATGTTATAGACCATATATTACTGCATGTTATTGCCCCTCCATATATTACTAGATGTTATAGACCCTCCATATATTACTAGATGTTATAGACCCTCCATATATTACTAGATGTTATAGACCATATATTACTAGATGTTATAGACCCTCCATATATTACTAGATGTTATAGACCCTCCATATATTACTAGATGTTATAGACCCTCCATATATTACTAGATGTTATAGACCATATATTACTGCATGTTATTGCCCCTCCATATATTACTAGATGTTATAGACCCTCCATATATTACTAGATGTTATAGACCCTCCATATATTACTAGATGTTATAGACCCTCCATATATTACTAGATGTTATAGACCCTCCATATATTACTAGATGTTATAGACCCTCCATATATTACAAGGATGTTATAGACCCTCCATATATTACTAGATGTTATAGACCCTCCATATATTACTAGATGTTATAGACCCTCCATATATTACTAGATGTTATAGACCCTCCATATATTACTAGATGTTATAGACCCTCCATATATTACTAGATGTTATAGACCCTCCATATATTACTAGATGTTATAGACCCTCCATATATTACTAGATGTTATAGACCCTCCATATATTACTAGATGTTATAGACCCTCCATATATTACTAGATGTTATAGACCCTCCATATATTACTAGATGTTATAGACCCTCCATATATTACTAGATGTTATAGACCCTCCATATATTACTAGATGTTATAGACCCTCCATATATTACTAGATGTTATAGACCCTCCATATATTACTAGATGTTACATGCCCTCCATATATTACTAGATGTTATAGACCCTCCATATATTACTAGATGTTACAGACCCTCCATATATTACTAGATGTTACATGCCCTCCATATATTACTAGATGTTATAGACCCTCCATATAGGGTTAAACTATACCTCATTAGGCCATAGTCTTGTTTAACCTTTATTTAACTAGTCACGTCAATTAAGAACAAATTCTTATTTACAATGACGGGCCTACACCGGCCAAACCCGGACGACGCTGGGCCAATTGTGCGCCGCCCTATGCGATCCCCAATCGCGGTCGGTTGTGATACAGCCTGGTTTGGGCTTCATGTACATACAGTTGGACTGTAACCTATTTTCAAACTATTTTTTCTCTATTGGTCTGATAATTGTATAATATGAAAAAAAATACCCATGAGTTGAAAAGTTGTCACCAGAATTGAACAGAGTATTTCGTAATGACTTATGTGTTGCTGGACGTATTTGAGGCAAAGAAAGTAATCAAAGCGTAGCCATGGCAACACAGTGGGAGACAGGGCCCGACTACTCTAAACCTTTCTACTAGCTCACACACACACCACTACAAACACACACACACTACACACACACACTAGACACACCACTACACACTACACACACACAAACACCACTACACACACTACACACACACCACACACAAACACCACTACACACACACACTACACACACCACTACACACACAACACACTGCACACACCACTAATCACACACACACACACACTACACACACCACTACACACACACACACACACTACACACACCACTACACACACAACCCACACCACTCCACACAGACACACACCACTCCACACAGACACACACCACTCCACACAGACACACACACACACACACACACACACACACACACACACACACACACATACACACACACACACACACACACACACACACACACACACACACACACACACACACACACACACACACACACACACACACACACACACACACACACACACACACACACACTCGCTCTCTCTCTCTCTAACATTAGATTACTGGGCTTCAACTGACCTGTTTAAATGACTTGACCACCACTTCCAATGAGCTACGAGATAAAAAATACCTTTTGGAATCCACTTACCCATAAGTGTCTTTAAACAAATCTAACATTCAATTAAGTGGGCCTTTATCGCAGCCTATCCCTACAGCAGTGACACCAGGCTCTCAGGCTGGATCAGGGTCGGCTGTAAAACCAGGCTGCCAGACTGGAGGCTGTAAAACCAGGCTGTCAGACTGGAGGCTGTAAAACCAGGCTGTCAGACTGGATCTGTGTAGGCTGTAAAACCAGGCTGTCAGACTGGAGGCTGTAAAACCAGGCTGTCAGACTGGATCCGTGTAGGCTGTAAAACCAGGCTGTCAGACTGGATCTGTGTAGGCTGTAAAACCAGGCTGTCAGACTGGATCAGGGTCGGCTGTTAAACCAGGCTGTCAGACTGGATCTGTGTAGGCTGTAAAACCAGGCTGTCAGACTGGATCTGTGGAGGCTGTTAAACCAGGCTGGCAGTTATATACAATAACAAATATATATTAAATGTAACCTTCATTTAACTAGGCAAGTCAATTAAGAACAAATTCTTACTTACAATGACGGCCTATCAGGGAACAGTGGGTTAACTGCCTTGTTCAGGGGCAGATCGACAGATTTTTTTACCTGGTCAGCTCGGGAATTTAATCCAGCAACCTTTTGGTTACTGGTCCAACGCTGTAACCACTAGGCTACCTGCCACCCCTACACTCTAACCACTAGGCTACCTGACACCTCCACACTCTAACCACTAGGCTACCTGCCACCCCTACACTCTAACCACTAGACTACCTGCCCCCCCCTACACTCTAACCACTAGGCTACCTGCCCCCCCCTACACTCTAACCACTAGGCTACCTGCCGCCCCTACACTCTAACCACTAGGCTACCTGACACCTCCACACTCTAACCACTAGGCTACCTGCCACCCCTACACTCTAACCACTAGGCTACCTGCCACCTCCACACTCTAACCACTAGGCTACCTGCCACCCCTACACTCTAACCACTAGGCTACCTGCCACCCCTACACTCTAACCACTAGGCTACCTGACACCTCCACACTCTAACCACTAGGCTACCTGCCCCCTCTACACTCTAACCACTAGGCTACCTGCCGCCCCAACGCTCTAACCACTAGGCTACCTGCCCCCTCTACACTCTAACCACTAGGCTACCTGCCGCCCCTACACTCTAACCACTAGGCTACCTGCCGCCTCCACACTCTAACCACTAGGCTACCTGCCACCTCCACACTCTAACCACTAGGCTACCTGCCCCCTCTACACTCTAACCACTAGGCTACCTGCCGCCCCAACGCTCTAACCACTAGGCTACCTGCCCCTCTACACTCTAACCACCAGGCTACCTGCCGCCCCTACACTCTAACCACTAGGCTACCTGCCGTCCCTACACTCTAACCACTAGGCTACCTGCCGCCCCTACACTCTAACCACTAGGCTACCTGACACCTCCACACTCTAACCACTAGGCTACCTGCCACCCCTACACTCTAACCACTAGACTACCTGCCGCCCCTACACTCTAACCACTAGGCTACCTGACACCTCCACACTCTAACCACTAGGCTACCTGCCGCCCCTACACTCTAACCACTAGGCTACCTGCCGCCCCTACACTCTAACCACTAGGCTACCTGCCCCCCTACACTCTAACCACTAGGCTACCTGCCGCCCTACACTCTAACCACTAGGCTACCTGCCGTACCTACACTCTAAACACTAGGCTACCTGCCGCCCCTACACTCTAACCACTAGGCTACCTGCCCCCCTACACTCTAACCACTAGGCTACCTGCCGCCCTACACTCTAACCACTAGGCTACCTGCCGTACCCACACTCTAACCACTAGACTACCTGCCACCCCTACACTCTAACCACTAGGCTACCTGCTCCCCCTACACTCTAACCACTAGGCTACCTGCCACCCCTACACTCTAACCACTAGGCTACCTGCCACCCCTACACTCTAACCACTAGGCTACCTGCTCCCCCTACACTCTAACCACTAGGCTACCTGCCACCCCTACACTCTAACCACTAGGCTACCTGCTCCCCCTACACTCTAACCACTAGACTACCTGCCGCCCCTACACTCTAACCACTAGGCTACCTGCTCCCCCTACACTCTAACCACTAGGCTACCTGCCCCCCCTACACTCTAACCACTAGGCTACCTGCTCCCCCTACACTCTAACCACTAGACTACCTGCCGCCCCTACACTCTAACCACTAGGCTACCTGCTCCCCCTACACTCTAACCACTAGACTACCTGCCGCCCCTACACTCTAACCACTAGACTACCTGCCGCCCCTACACTCTAACCACTAGGCTACCTGCTCCCCCTACACTCTAACCACTAGACTACCTGCCGCCCCTACACTCTAACCACTAGGCTACCTGCTCCCCATACACTCTAACCACTAGGCTACCTGCCACCTCCACACTCTAACCACTAGGCTACCTGCCACCCCTACACTCTAACCACTAGGCTACCTGCCACCCCTACACTCTAACCACTAGGCTACCTGACACCTCCACACTCTAACCACTAGGCTACCTGCCCCCTCTACACTCTAACCACTAGGCTACCTGCCGCCCCAACGCTCTAACCACTAGGCTACCTGCCCCCTCTACACTCTAACCACTAGGCTACCTGCCGCCCCTACACTCTAACCACTAGGCTACCTGCCGCCTCCACACTCTAACCACTAGGCTACCTGCCACCTCCACACTCTAACCACTAGGCTACCTGCCCCCTCTACACTCTAACCACTAGGCTACCTGCCGCCCCAACGCTCTAACCACTAGGCTACCTGCCCCTCTACACTCTAACCACCAGGCTACCTGCCGCCCCTACACTCTAACCACTAGGCTACCTGCCGTCCCTACACTCTAACCACTAGGCTACCTGCCGCCCCTACACTCTAACCACTAGGCTACCTGACACCTCCACACTCTAACCACTAGGCTACCTGCCACCCCTACACTCTAACCACTAGACTACCTGCCGCCCCTACACTCTAACCACTAGGCTACCTGACACCTCCACACTCTAACCACTAGGCTACCTGCCGCCCCTACACTCTAACCACTAGGCTACCTGCCGCCCCTACACTCTAACCACTAGGCTACCTGCCCCCCTACACTCTAACCACTAGGCTACCTGCCGCCCTACACTCTAACCACTAGGCTACCTGCCGTACCTACACTCTAAACACTAGGCTACCTGCCGCCCCTACACTCTAACCACTAGGCTACCTGCCCCCCTACACTCTAACCACTAGGCTACCTGCCGCCCTACACTCTAACCACTAGGCTACCTGCCGTACCCACACTCTAACCACTAGACTACCTGCCACCCCTACACTCTAACCACTAGGCTACCTGCTCCCCCTACACTCTAACCACTAGGCTACCTGCCACCCCTACACTCTAACCACTAGGCTACCTGCCACCCCTACACTCTAACCACTAGGCTACCTGCTCCCCCTACACTCTAACCACTAGGCTACCTGCCACCCCTACACTCTAACCACTAGGCTACCTGCTCCCCCTACACTCTAACCACTAGACTACCTGCCGCCCCTACACTCTAACCACTAGGCTACCTGCTCCCCCTACACTCTAACCACTAGGCTACCTGCCCCCCCTACACTCTAACCACTAGGCTACCTGCTCCCCCTACACTCTAACCACTAGACTACCTGCCGCCCCTACACTCTAACCACTAGGCTACCTGCTCCCCCTACACTCTAACCACTAGACTACCTGCCGCCCCTACACTCTAACCACTAGACTACCTGCCGCCCCTACACTCTAACCACTAGGCTACCTGCTCCCCCTACACTCTAACCACTAGACTACCTGCCGCCCCTACACTCTAACCACTAGGCTACCTGCTCCCCATACACTCTAACCACTAGGCTACCTGCCCCCCCTACACTCTAACCACTAGGCTACCTGCCACCCCTACACTCTAACCACTAGGCTACCTGCTCCCCCTACACTCTAACCACTAGGCTACCTGCCACCCCTACACTCTAACCACTAGGCTACCTGCTCCCCCTACACTCTAACCACTAGACTACCTGCCGTCCCTACACTCTAACCACTAGGCTACCTGCCCCCCCTACACTCTAACCACTAGGCTACCTGCCCCCCCTACACTCTAACCACTAGGCTACCTGCCGTACCTACACTCTAACCACTAGGCTACCTGCCCCCCTTACACCCTAACCACTAGACTACCTGCCCCCCCTACACTCTAACCACTAGGCTACCTGCCCCCCTACACTGTAACCACTGGGCTACCTGCCACCCCTACACTCTAACCACTAGACTACCTGCCACCTCTACACTCTAACCACTAGGCTACCTGCCTCTAACCACTAGGCTACCTGCCCCCTCTACACTCTAACCACTAGGCTACCTGCCCCCTCTACACTCTAACCACTAGGCTACCTGCCTCCCCTACACTCTAACCACTAGACTACCTGCCTCCCTACACTCTAACCACTAGGCTACCTGCCTCCCCTACACTCTAACCACTAGGCTACCTGCCCCCCTACACTCTAACCACTAGGCTACCTGCCGCCCCTACACTCTAACCACTAGGTTACCTGCCGCCCCAACACTCTAACAACTAGGCTACCTGCCTCCCCAACGCTCTAACCACTAGTCTACCTGCCCCCCCCCTACACTCTAACCACTAGGCTACCTGCCCCCCCTACACTCTAACCACTAGGCTACTTGCCGTACCTGTAACTCTAACCACTAGGCTACCTTTCCCCCCTACACTCTAACCACTAGGCTACCTGCCCCCCCTACACTCTAACCACTAGGCTACCTGCCCCCCTACACTCTAACCACTAGGCTACCTGCCGTCCACTCAGGACCTCAGACTGGGGCGAAGGATCACCTTCCAACAGGCTCAACGACCCTAAGCACACAGCCAAGACAACGCATGTGTGGCTTCGGGACAAGGCTGTAACATAACAAAAGTCCAGGGGTCTGAATACTTTTTGAAGCCACTGTATATGATCTAACTCTATGTTTATGGCCATTTAATGTCAGCGAGACTGAAAAAAACCCACTCAATAGTCAATCTCTCTTCAATCCAGTAGTAGGTTTAGGCCCAGATTCATCCATAGCACTGAAGATCCTCACTATATAGCGAGATTGAAATTTGAAGGCAGCGTTGCCACGTTAACGGAGACTGAATTCACGGTAAATGTTGGTTCGATCGAAAAGAACATTTACATTTAAATCATTTTATAGAGCAGATCGTCATGCTATAGAACAGATCATCATGTTATAGAACAGATCATCATGTTATAGAACAGATCATCATGTTATAGATCATCATGTTATAGAACAGATCGTCATGTTATAGAGCAGATCATCATGTTATAGAACAGATCATCATGTTATAGAGCAGATCATCATGTTATAGATCATCATCTAATAGATCATCATGTTATAGAACAGATCATCATGTTATAGATCAGCATGTTATAGATCATCATGTTATAGAGCAGATCATCATGTTATAGATCATCATGTTATAGAACATCATGTTATAGAACAGATCATCATGTTATAGATCATCATGTTATAGAACATCATGTTATAGAACAGATCATCATGTTATAGAACAGATCATCATGTTATAGAACAGATCATCATGTTATAGATCATCATGTTATAGAACATCATGTTATAGAACAGATCGTCATGTTATAGAACAGATCATCATGTTATAGAACATCATGTTATAGAGCAGATCATCATGTTATAGAACAGATCATCATCTAATAGATCAACATGTTATAGATCATCATGTTATAGAGCAGATCATCATGTTATAGAACAGATCATCATCTAATAGATCATCATGTTATAGATCATCATGTTATAGAGCAGATCATCATGTTATAGAACAGATCATCATGTTATAGAACAGATCATCATGTTATAGAACAGATCATCATGTTATAGATCATCATGTTATAGAGCAGATCATCATGTTATAGAACAGATCATCATCTAATAGATCATCATGTTATAGATCATCATGTTATAGAGCAGATCATCATGTTATAGAGCAGATCATCATGTTATAGATCATCATTTTATAGAACAGATCATCATGTTATAGAGCAGATCGTCATGTTATAGAACAGATCATCATGTTATAGAGCAGATCATCATGTTATAGAGCAGATCATCATGTTATAGAACAGATCATCATGTTATAGAGCAGATCATCATGTTATAGAACATATCATCATGTTATAGAGCAGATCATCATGTTATAGAACAGATCACCATGTTATAGAACATCATGTTATAGAGCAGATCACCATGTTATAGAGCAGATCATCATCTAATAGATCATCATGTTATAGAACAGATCATCATGTTATAGAGCAGATCATCATGTTATAGAACAGATCATCATGTTATAGAGCAGATCATCATGTTATAGAACAGATCATCATGTTATAGAACAGATCATCATGTTATAGATCATCATGTTATAGAACAGATCATCATGTTATAGAACAGATCATCATGTTATAGAACAGATCATCATCTAATAGATCATCATGTTATAGATCATCATGTTATAGAACAGATCATCATGTTATAGAACAGATCATCATGTTATAGAACAGATCATCATCTAATAGATCAACATGTTATAGAACAGATCATCATGTTATAGAACAGATCATCATGTTATAGAGCAGATCATCATGTTATAGAACAGATCATCATGTTATAGAACAGATCATCATGTTATAGAACAGATCATCATGTTATAGAACAGATCATCATGTTATATAGCAGATCATCATGTTATAGAACAGATCGTCATGTTATAGATCATCATGTTATAGAACAGATCATCATGTTATAGAGCAGATCATCATGTTATAGAACAGATCATCATGTTATAGAACAGATCATCATGTTATAGATCATCATGTTATAGAACAGATCATCATGTTATAGAGCAGATCATCATGTTATAGAGCAGATCATCATGTTATAGAACAGATCATCATGTTATAGAGCAGATCATCATGTTATAGAGCAGATCATCATGATATAGAGCAGATCGTCATGTTATAGAACAGATCATCATGTTATAGAGCAGATCATCATCTAATAGATCATCATGTTATAGATCATCATGTTATAGAACAGATCATCATGTTATAGAACAGATCGTCATGTTATAGAGCAGATCATCATGTTATAGAACAGATCATCATGTTATAGAGCAGATCATCATGTTATAGAACAGATCATCATGTTATAGAGCAGATCATCATGTTATAGATCATCATGTTATAGAACAGATCATCATGTTATAGAGCAGATCATCATCTAATAGATCATCATGTTATAGAACACCATGTTATAGAACAGATCATGTTATAGAACAGATCATCATGTTATAGAACAGATCATCATGTTATAGAACAGATCATCATCTAATAGATCATCATGTTATAGAGCAGATCATCATGTTATAGAACAGATCATCATGTTATAGAACAGATCATCATGTTATAGAACAGATCATCATGTTATAGAACAGATCATCATGTTATAGAACAGATCATCATCTAATAGATCATCATGTTATAGAGCAGATCATCATGTTATAGAACAGATCATCATGTTATAGAACAGATCATCATGTTATAGAACAGATCATCATCTAATAGATCATCATGTTATAGAGCAGATCATCATGTTATAGAACAGATCATCATCTAATATATCATCATGTTAAAGAACAGATCATCATGTTATAGAATAGATCATCATGTTATAGAACAGATCATCATGTTATAGAGCAGATCATCATGTTATAGAATAGATCATCATGTTATAGAACAGATCATCATGTTATAGAGCAGATCATCATGTTATAGAACAGATCATCATGTTATAGAACAGATCATCATGTTATAGAACAGATCATCATGTTATAGAACAGATCATCATGTTATAGAACAGATCATCATCTAATAGATCATCATGTTATAGAACAGATCACCATGTTATAGAGCAGATCATCATGTTATAGATCATCATGTTATAGAACATATCATCATGTTATAGAGCAGATCATCATGTTATAGAACAGATCATCATGTTATAGATCATCATGTTATAGAACAGATCATCATGTTATAGAATATATCATCATGTTATAGAACAGATCATCATGTTATAGAACATATCATCATGTTATAGAATAGATCATCATGTTATAGATCATCATGTTATAGAATAGATCATCATGTTATAGAACATATCATCATGTTATAGAATAGATCATCATGTTATAGAACAGATCATCATGTTATAGAACAGATCATCATGTTATAGAACAGATCATCATGTTATAGATCATCATGTTATAGAACAGATCATCATGTTATAGAACATATCATCATGTTATAGAATAGATCATCATGTTATAGATCATCATGTTATAGAGCAGATCATCATGTTATAGAACATCATGTTATAGAATAGATCATCATGTTATAGAACAGATCATCATGTTATAGAGCAGATCATCATGTTATAGAACAGATCATCATGTTATAGAACAGATCATCATGTTATAGAACAGATCATCATGTTATAGAACAGATCATCATGTTATAGAACAGATCATCATCTAATAGATCATCATGTTATAGATCATCATGTTATAGAACAGATCATCATGTTATAGAACAGATCATCATGTTATAGAGCAGATCATCATCTAATAGATCATCATGTTATAGAACAGATCATCATGTTATAGAACAGATCGTCATGTTATAGAGCAGATCATCATGTTATAGAACAGATCATCATGTTATAGAGCAGATCATCATGTTATAGAACAGATCATCATGTTATAGAACAGATCATCATGTTATAGAGCAGATCATCATGTTATAGAGCAGATCATCATGTTATAGAGCAGATCATCATGTTATAGAACAGATCATCATGTTATAGAACAGATCATCATGTTATAGAACAGATCTTCATGTTATAGAACAGATCATCATGTTATAGAACAGATCATCATGTTATAGAACAGATCATCATGTTATAGAGCAGATCATCATGTTATAGATCATCATGTTATAGAACATCATGTTATAGAACAGATCATCATGTTATAGAACAGATCATCATGTTATAGAACAGATCATCATGTTATAGAACAGATCATCATGTTATAGAGCAGATCATCATCTAATAGATCATCATGTTATAGAGCAGATCATCATCTAATAGATCATCATGTTATAGAACAGATCGTCATGTTATAGAACAGATCATCATGTTATAGAACAGATCATCATCTAATAGATCATCATGTTATAGAACATATCATCATGTTATAGAACAGATCATCATGTTATAGAACAGATCATCATGTTATAGAGCAGATCATCATGTTATAGAACAGATCATCATGTTATAGAACAGATCATCATGTTACAGATCAGATCATCATGTTATAGAACAGATCATCATGTTATAGAACAGATCATCATGTTATAGAACATCATGTTATAGAACAGATCATCATCTAATAGAACATCATGTTATAGAACATATCATCATGTTATAGAGCAGATCATCATGCTATAGAACAGATCATCATGTTATAGAACAGATCATCATGTTATAGATCATCATGTTATAGAACATATCATCATGTTATAGAACAGATCATCATGTTATAGAATAGATCATCATGTTAGAGAACAGATCACCATGTTATAGAACAGATCATCATGTTATAGAACAGATCATCATGTTATAGAATAGATCATCATGTTATAGAGCAGATCATCATGTTATAGAACAGATCATCATGTTATAGAAGAGATCATCATGTTATAGAGCAGATCATCATCTAATAGATCATCATGTTATAGAACAGATTATCATGTTATAGAGCAGATCATCATGTTATAGAACAGATCATCATGTTATAGAGCAGATCATCATGTTATAGAACAGATCATCATCTAATAGATCATCATGTTATAGAGCAGATCATCATCTAATAGATCATCATGTTATAGAACAGATCGTCATGTTATAGAGCAGATCATCATGTTATCGAACAGATCATCATGTTATAGAACATATTATCATATTATAGAACATATTATCATGTTATAGAACAGATCATCATCTAATAGATCATCATGTTATAGAACAGATCATCATGTTATAGAACAGATCGTCATGTTATAGAGCAGATCATCATGTTATAGAACAGATCATCATGTTATAGAACATATTATCATATTATAGAACATATTATCATGTTATAGAACAGGTCATCATCTAATAGATCATCATGTTATAGAACAGATCATCATCTAATAGATCATCATGTTATAGAACAGATCACCATGTTATAGAGCAGATCATCATGTTATAGATCATCATGTTATAGAACATATCATCATGTTATAGAGCAGATCATCATGTTATAGAACAGATCATCATGTTATAGATCATCATGTTATAGAATAGATCATCATGTTATAGAACAGATCATCATGTTATAGATCATCATGTTATAGAATATATCATCATGTTATAGAACAGATCATCATGTTATAGAACATATCATCATGTTATAGAATAGATCATCATGTTATAGATCATCATGTTATAGAGCAGATCATCATGTTATAGAACATCATGTTATAGAACATATCATCATGTTATAGAACAGATCATCATGTTATAGAATAGATCATCATGTTATAGAGCAGATCATCATGTTATAGAGCAGATCATCATGTTATAGAACAGATCATCATGTTATAGATCATCATGTTATAGAGCAGATCATCATGTTATAGAACAGATCATCATGTTATAGAGCAGATCATCATCTAATAGATCATCATGTTATAGAACATATCATCATCTAATAGATCATCATGTTATAGAACAGATCATCATGTTATAGAACAGATCATCATGTTATAGAACAGATCATCATGTTATAGAACAGATCATCATGTTATAGAACATATTATCATATTATAGAACAGATCATCATGTTATAGAGCAGATCATCATGATATAGAGCAGATCGTCATGTTATAGAACAGATCATCATGTTATAGAACAGATCATCATGTTATAGAGCAGATCATCATCTAATAGATCATCATGTTATAGAACAGATCATCATGTTATAGAACATATCATCATCTAATAGATCATCATATTATAGAACAGATCATCATGTTATAGAGCAGATCATCATATTATAGAACATATTATCATGTTATAGAACAGATCGTCATGTTATAGAACAGACTGTCATGTTATAGAGCAGATCATCATGTTATAGAACAGACCGTCATGTTATAGAACATATTATCATGTTATAGAGCAGATCATCATGTTATATAGCAGATCATCATGTTATAGAGCAGATCATCATGTTATAGAACAGATCATCATGTTATAGAACAGATCATCATGTTATAGATCATCGTGTTATAGAACAGATCATCATGTTATAGAGCAGATCATCATGTTATAGAACAGATCATCATCTAATAGATCATCATGTTATAGAACAGATCATCATGTTATAGAGCAGATCATCATCTAATAGATCATCATGTTATAGAACAGATCATCATGTTATAGAACAGATCGTCATGTTATAGAGCAGATCATCATGTTATAGAACAGATCATCATGTTATAGAGCAGATCATCATGTTATAGAACAGATCATCATCTAATAGATCATCATGTTATAGAGCAGATCATCATCTAATAGATCATCATGTTATAGAACAGATCGTCATGTTATAGAGCAGATCATCATGTTATAGAACAGATCATCATCTAATAGATCATCATGTTATAGATCATCATGTTATAGAACAGATCATCATGTTATAGAACAGATCATCATGTTATAGAGCAGATCATCATCTAATAGATCATCATGTTATAGAACAGATCATCATGTTATAGAACAGATCGTCATGTTATAGAGCAGATCATCATGTTATAGAACAGATCATCATGTTATAGAGCAGATCATCATGTTATAGAACAGATCATCATGTTATAGAACAGATCATCATGTTATAGAGCAGATCATCATGTTATAGAGCAGATCATCATGTTATAGAGCAGATCATCATGTTATAGAACAGATCATCATGTTATAGAACAGATCATCATGTTATAGAACAGATCATCATGTTATAGAACAGATCATCATGTTATAGAACAGATCATCATGTTATAGAACAGATCATCATGTTATAGAGCAGATCATCATGTTATAGATCATCATGTTATAGAACATCATGTTATAGAACAGATCATCATGTTATAGAACAGATCATCATGTTATAGAACAGATCATCATGTTATAGAACAGATCATCATGTTATAGAGCAGATCATCATCTAATAGATCATCATGTTATAGAGCAGATCATCATCTAATAGATCATCATGTTATAGAACAGATCGTCATGTTATAGAACAGATCATCATGTTATAGAACAGATCATCATCTAATAGATCATCATGTTATAGAACATATCATCATGTTATAGAACAGATCATCATGTTATAGAACAGATCATCATGTTATAGAGCAGATCATCATGTTATAGAACAGATCATCATGTTATAGAACAGATCATCATGTTACAGATCAGATCATCATGTTATAGAACAGATCATCATGTTATAGAACAGATCATCATGTTATAGAACATCATGTTATAGAACAGATCATCATCTAATAGAACATCATGTTATAGAACATATCATCATGTTATAGAGCAGATCATCATGCTATAGAACAGATCATCATGTTATAGAACAGATCATCATGTTATAGATCATCATGTTATAGAACATATCATCATGTTATAGAACAGATCATCATGTTATAGAATAGATCATCATGTTAGAGAACAGATCACCATGTTATAGAACAGATCATCATGTTATAGAACAGATCATCATGTTATAGAATAGATCATCATGTTATAGAGCAGATCATCATGTTATAGAACAGATCATCATGTTATAGAAGAGATCATCATGTTATAGAGCAGATCATCATCTAATAGATCATCATGTTATAGAACAGATTATCATGTTATAGAGCAGATCATCATGTTATAGAACAGATCATCATGTTATAGAGCAGATCATCATGTTATAGAACAGATCATCATCTAATAGATCATCATGTTATAGAGCAGATCATCATCTAATAGATCATCATGTTATAGAACAGATCGTCATGTTATAGAGCAGATCATCATGTTATCGAACAGATCATCATGTTATAGAACATATTATCATATTATAGAACATATTATCATGTTATAGAACAGATCATCATCTAATAGATCATCATGTTATAGAACAGATCATCATGTTATAGAACAGATCGTCATGTTATAGAGCAGATCATCATGTTATAGAACAGATCATCATGTTATAGAACATATTATCATATTATAGAACATATTATCATGTTATAGAACAGGTCATCATCTAATAGATCATCATGTTATAGAACAGATCATCATCTAATAGATCATCATGTTATAGAACAGATCACCATGTTATAGAGCAGATCATCATGTTATAGATCATCATGTTATAGAACATATCATCATGTTATAGAGCAGATCATCATGTTATAGAACAGATCATCATGTTATAGATCATCATGTTATAGAATAGATCATCATGTTATAGAACAGATCATCATGTTATAGATCATCATGTTATAGAATATATCATCATGTTATAGAACAGATCATCATGTTATAGAACATATCATCATGTTATAGAATAGATCATCATGTTATAGATCATCATGTTATAGAGCAGATCATCATGTTATAGAACATCATGTTATAGAACATATCATCATGTTATAGAACAGATCATCATGTTATAGAATAGATCATCATGTTATAGAGCAGATCATCATGTTATAGAGCAGATCATCATGTTATAGAACAGATCATCATGTTATAGATCATCATGTTATAGAGCAGATCATCATGTTATAGAACAGATCATCATGTTATAGAGCAGATCATCATCTAATAGATCATCATGTTATAGAACATATCATCATCTAATAGATCATCATGTTATAGAACAGATCATCATGTTATAGAACAGATCATCATGTTATAGAACAGATCATCATGTTATAGAACAGATCATCATGTTATAGAACATATTATCATATTATAGAACAGATCATCATGTTATAGAGCAGATCATCATGATATAGAGCAGATCGTCATGTTATAGAACAGATCATCATGTTATAGAACAGATCATCATGTTATAGAGCAGATCATCATCTAATAGATCATCATGTTATAGAACAGATCATCATGTTATAGAACATATCATCATCTAATAGATCATCATATTATAGAACAGATCATCATGTTATAGAGCAGATCATCATATTATAGAACATATTATCATGTTATAGAACAGATCGTCATGTTATAGAACAGACTGTCATGTTATAGAGCAGATCATCATGTTATAGAACAGACCGTCATGTTATAGAACATATTATCATGTTATAGAGCAGATCATCATGTTATATAGCAGATCATCATGTTATAGAGCAGATCATCATGTTATAGAACAGATCATCATGTTATAGAACAGATCATCATGTTATAGATCATCGTGTTATAGAACAGATCATCATGTTATAGAGCAGATCATCATGTTATAGAACAGATCATCATCTAATAGATCATCATGTTATAGAACAGATCATCATGTTATAGAGCAGATCATCATCTAATAGATCATCATGTTATAGAACAGATCATCATGTTATAGAACAGATCGTCATGTTATAGAGCAGATCATCATGTTATAGAACAGATCATCATGTTATAGAGCAGATCATCATGTTATAGAACAGATCATCATGTTATAGAACAGATCATCATGTTATAGAGCAGATCATCATGTTATAGAGCAGATCATCATGTTATAGAGCAGATCATCATGTTATAGAACAGATCATCATGTTATAGAACAGATCATCATGTTATAGAACAGATCATCATGTTATAGAACAGATCATCATGTTATAGAACAGATCATCATGTTATAGAACAGATCATCATGTTATAGAGCAGATCATCATGTTATAGATCATCATGTTATAGAACATCATGTTATAGAACAGATCATCATGTTATAGAACAGATCATCATGTTATAGAACAGATCATCATGTTATAGAACAGATCATCATGTTATAGAGCAGATCATCATCTAATAGATCATCATGTTATAGAGCAGATCATCATCTAATAGATCATCATGTTATAGAACAGATCGTCATGTTATAGAACAGATCATCATGTTATAGAACAGATCATCATCTAATAGATCATCATGTTATAGAACATATCATCATGTTATAGAACAGATCATCATGTTATAGAACAGATCATCATGTTATAGAGCAGATCATCATGTTATAGAACAGATCATCATGTTATAGAACAGATCATCATGTTACAGATCAGATCATCATGTTATAGAACAGATCATCATGTTATTGAACAGATCATCATGTTATAGAACATCATGTTATAGAACAGATCATCATCTAATAGATCATCATGTTATAGAACATATCATCATGTTATAGAGCAGATCATCATGCTATAGAACAGATCATCATGTTATAGAACAGATCATCATGTTATAGATCATCATGTTATAGAACATATCATCATGTTATAGAACAGATCATCATGTTATAGAATAGATCATCATGTTAGAGAACAGATCACCATGTTATAGAACAGATCATCATGTTATAGAACAGATCATCATGTTATAGAATAGATCATCATGTTATAGAGCAGATCATCATGTTATAGAACAGATCATCATGTTATAGAAGAGATCATCATGTTATAGAGCAGATCATCATCTAATAGATCATCATGTTATAGAACAGATTATCATGTTATAGAGCAGATCATCATGTTATAGAACAGATCATCATGTTATAGAGCAGATCATCATGTTATAGAACAGATCATCATCTAATAGATCATCATGTTATAGAGCAGATCATCATCTAATAGATCATCATGTTATAGAACAGATCGTCATGTTATAGAGCAGATCATCATGTTATCGAACAGATCATCATGTTATAGAACATATTATCATATTATAGAACATATTATCATGTTATAGAACAGATCATCATCTAATAGATCATCATGTTATAGAACAGATCATCATGTTATAGAACAGATCGTCATGTTATAGAGCAGATCATCATGTTATAGAACAGATCATCATGTTATCGAACATATTATCATATTATAGAACATATTATCATGTTATAGAACAGGTCATCATCTAATAGATCATCATGTTATAGAACAGATCATCATGTTATAGAGCAGATCATCATCTAATAGATCATCATGTTATAGAACAGATCATCATGTTATAGAACAGATCGTCATGTTATAGAGCAGATCATCATGTTATAGAACAGATCATCATGTTATAGAGCAGATCATCATGTTATAGAACAGATCATCATGTTATAGAACAGATCATCATGTTATAGAGCAGATCATCATGTTATAGAGCAGATCATCATGTTATAGAGCAGATCATCATGTTATAGAACAGATCATCATGTTATAGAACAGATCATCATGTTATAGAACAGATCATCATGTTATAGAACAGATCATCATGTTATAGAACAGATCATCATGTTATAGAACAGATCATCATGTTATAGAGCAGATCATCATGTTATAGATCATCATGTTATAGAACATCATGTTATAGAACAGATCATCATGTTATAGAACAGATCATCATGTTATAGAACAGATCATCATGTTATAGAACAGATCATCATGTTATAGAGCAGATCATCATCTAATAGATCATCATGTTATAGAGCAGATCATCATCTAATAGATCATCATGTTATAGAACAGATTGTCATGTTATAGAACAGATCATCATGTTATAGAACAGATCATCATCTAATAGATCATCATGTTATAGAACATATCATCATGTTATAGAACAGATCATCATGTTATAGAACAGATCATCATGTTATAGAGCAGATCATCATGTTATAGAACAGATCATCATGTTATAGAACAGATCATCATGTTACAGATCAGATCATCATGTTATAGAACAGATCATCATGTTATTGAACAGATCATCATGTTATAGAACATCATGTTATAGAACAGATCATCATCTAATAGATCATCATGTTATAGAACATATCATCATGTTATAGAGCAGATCATCATGCTATAGAACAGATCATCATGTTATAGAACAGATCATCATGTTATAGATCATCATGTTATAGAACATATCATCATGTTATAGAACAGATCATCATGTTATAGAATAGATCATCATGTTAGAGAACAGATCACCATGTTATAGAACAGATCATCATGTTATAGAACAGATCATCATGTTATAGAATAGATCATCATGTTATAGAGCAGATCATCATGTTATAGAACAGATCATCATGTTATAGAAGAGATCATCATGTTATAGAGCAGATCATCATCTAATAGATCATCATGTTATAGAACAGATTATCATGTTATAGAGCAGATCATCATGTTATAGAACAGATCATCATGTTATAGAGCAGATCATCATGTTATAGAACAGATCATCATCTAATAGATCATCATGTTATAGAGCAGATCATCATCTAATAGATCATCATGTTATAGAACAGATCGTCATGTTATAGAGCAGATCATCATGTTATCGAACAGATCATCATGTTATAGAACATATTATCATATTATAGAACATATTATCATGTTATAGAACAGATCATCATCTAATAGATCATCATGTTATAGAACAGATCATCATGTTATAGAACAGATCGTCATGTTATAGAGCAGATCATCATGTTATAGAACAGATCATCATGTTATCGAACATATTATCATATTATAGAACATATTATCATGTTATAGAACAGGTCATCATCTAATAGATCATCATGTTATAGAACAGATCATCATGTTATAGAGCAGATCATCATGTTATAGAACACATCATCATGTTATAGAACAGATCATCATGTTATAGAATAGATCATCATGTTATAGAACAGATCACCATGTTATAGAACAGATCATCATGTTATAGAACAGATCATCATGTTATAGAATAGATCATCATGTTATAGAGCAGATCATCATGTTATAGAACAGATCATCATGTTATAGAACAGATCATCATGTTATAGAACAGATCATCATGTTATAGAACAGATCATCATGTTATAGAACAGATCATCATCTAACAGATCATCATGTTATAGAACAGATCATCATGTTATAGAGCAGATCATCATGTTATAGAGCAGATCATCATGTTATAGAACAGATCATCATGTTATAGAGCAGATCATCATGTTATAGATCATCATGTTATAGAACAGATCATCATGTTATAGAACAGATCATCATGTTATAGATCATCATGTTATAGAGCAGATCATCATGTTATAGAACAGATCATCCTGTTATAGAGCAGATCATCATCTAATAGATCATCATGTTATAGAACATATCATCATCTAATAGATCATCATGTTATAGAACAGATCATCATGTTATAGAACAGATCATCATGTTATAGAATAGATCATCATGTTATAGAACATATCATCATCTAATAGATCATCATGTTATAGAACAGATCATCATGTTATAGAGCAGATCATCATGTTATAGAACAGATCATCATGTTATAGAACAGATCATCATGTTATAGAACAGATCATCATGTTATAGAACAGACTGTCATGTTATAGAGCAGATCATCATGTTATAGAACAGACCGTCATGTTATAGAACAGATCATCATGCTATAGAACAGATCATCATGTTATAGAACAGATCATCATGTTATAGAACAGATCATCATGTTATAGATCATCATGTTATAGAACAGACCGTCATGTTATAGAACAGATCATCCTGTTATAGAACAGATCATCATGTTATAGAACAGATCATCATGTTATAGATCATCATGTTATAGAACAGACCGTCATGTTTTAGAACAGATCATCATGTTATAGAACAGATCATCATGTTATAGAACAGATCATCATGTTATAGAACATATCATCATGTTATAGAACAGATCATCATGTTATAGAACAGATCATCCTGTTATAGAACAGATCATGCTATAGAGCAGATCATCATCTAATAGATCATCATGTTATAGAACAGATCATCATGTTATAGAACAGATCATCAAATCAAATCAAATGTTATTAGTCACATATGCCGAATACAACAAGTGTAGACCTTACAGTGAAATGCTTACTTACAAGCCCCTAACCAACAATGCAGTTTAAAAAAAAATATGATAAGAATAAGAAATAAAAGTAACAAGTAATTAAAGAGCAGCAATAAAATAACAATAGAGGGACTATATACAGGGTTTTACGGTACAGAGTCAATGTGGAGGCTATATACAGGGTGTTACGGTACAGAGTCAATGTGGAGGCTATATACAGGGGGGTACCGGTACAAAAGTGACTATGCATAGATGATAACAGCAGAGAGTAGCAGTGGTGTAAAAGGGGGATGGCAACACAAATAGTCTGCTTAGCCATTTGATTAGGTGTTCAGGCTATAGAGCTCTACGTGCTGAATCAAGCCTTTAATCCGTCCTGGAAACGTCTCCCAGGTGTGACACACAGGTTCATTAACTTGAGTTAATCCCTGGGTGATAATGAGGGGTTAAACTAGATTCTAGTTGACTAGATTATTAATCCCATAGTGATGACGAGGGTTAAATTGACTACATTAAACCTCTTATCACTTTTAAATGTTTAAACGTACTGAAGAGCTACATCTGTATGAAATCGAGCAGAGTGCTGGCCTGGGAAGCATGTGAAGGTATTTCACTGTTTTACCCAAGTAACACGCTGTGAAATACACCGCAGACCGCTTTAGACTAGACTTCAATAACATGAGTTACTAATTAGCTGTTATAAACTGGGTGGTTCGAGCCCTGAATGCTGATTGGTTGACAGCCGTGGTATATCAGACCTTATACCACGGGTATGACAAAACGTATAGTTTTACTGCTCGAATTACGTTGGTAACCAGTTTATAATGGCAATAAGGCACCTCGAGGGGTTTGTGGTATATGGCCAATTAACCAAGGGCTGTGTTCAGGCACTCCACGTTGTGTTATGCTTAAGAGCAGCTCTTAGCCGTGGTGCATTGGCCGTATACCACCCCCCTCGGTTGTTATTGCTTCATTAAAGTACTGAACATCTCAGACTGTGGCTTATTAAACTAAGGTTTAGTCATTGATGTTATGTGTAAAATGTTCCCAGGAAACAATGACTCCTACTAAGCACGTTTTTTTTTGTTTAAGTGAGTATAACATATACTGGTGCTAACAACTCTTGTTGCCAATGTTGAGTTACTAAATGTAACCTGTTGTCTTCCATTAGGTTGGACTGAGGGTTTGTAACCTATTGTCTCTATTGTCTTCCATTAGGTTGGACTGAGGGTTTTTAACCTATTGTCTCTATTGTCTTCCATTAGGTTGGACTGAGGGTTTGTAACCTAGTGTCTCTATTGTCTCTCATTAGGTTGGACTGAGGGTTTGTAACCTATTGTCTCTATTGTCTCTCATTAGGTTGGACTGAGGGTTTGTAACCTATTGTCTCTATTGTCCTCCATTAGGTTGGACTGAGGGTTTGTAACCTATTGTCTCTATTGTCTCTCATTAGGTTGGACTGAGGGTTTGTAACCTATTGTCTCTATTGTCTTCCATTAGGTTGGACTGAGGGTTTTTAACCTATTGTCTCTATTGTCTCTCATTAGGTTGGACTGAGGGTTTGTAACCTAGTGTCTCTATTGTCTCTCATTAGGTTGGACTGAGGGTTTGTAACCTATTGTCTCTATTGTCTCTCATTAGGTTGGACTGAGGGTTTGTAACCTATTGTCTCTATTGTCCTCCATTAGGTTGGACTGAGGGTTTGTAACCTATTGTCTCTATTGTCTTCCATTAGGTTGGACTGAGGGTTTGTAACCTATTGTCTTCCATTAGGTTGGACTGAGGGTTTGTAACCTATTGTCTCTATTGTCTTCCATTAGGTTGGACTGAGGGTTTTTAACCTATTGTCTCTATTGTCTTCCATTAGGTTGGACTGAGGGTTTGTAACCTATTGTCTCTATTGTCTTCCATTAGGTTGGACTGAGGGTTTGTAACCTATTGTCTTCCATTAGGTTGGACTGAGGGTTTGTAACCTATTGTCTCTATTGTCTCTCATTAGGTTGGACTGAGGGTTTGTAACCTATTGTCTTCCATTAGGTTGGACTGAGGGCTTGTAACCTATTGTCTCTATTGTCTTCCATTACGTTGGACTGAGGGTTTGTAACCTATTGTCTCTATTGTCTCTCATTAGGTTGGACTGAGGGTTTGTAACTTAGTGTCTCTATTGTCTCTCATTAGGTTGGACTGAGGGTTTGTAACCTATTGTCTTCCATTAGGTTGGACTGAGGGTTTGTAACCTATTGTCTTCCATTAGGTTGGACTGAGGGTTTGTAACCTATTGTCTCTATTGTCTTCCATTAGGTTGGACTGAGGGTTTGTAACCTATTGTCTCTATTGTCTTCCATTAGGTTGGACTGAGGGTTTGTAACCTATTGTCTCTATTGTCTCTCATTAGGTTGGACTGAGGGTTTGTAACCTATTGTCTCTATTGTCCTCCATTAGGTTGGACTGAGGGTTGGTAACCTATTGTCTCTATTGTCTTCCATTAGGTTGGACTGAGGGTTGGTAACCTATTGTCTCTATTGTCTCTCATTAGGTTGGACTGAGGGTTTGTAACCTATTGTCTCTATTGTCTTCCATTAGGTTGGACTGAGGGTTTGTAACCTAGTGTCTCTATTGTCTTCCATTAGGTTGGACTGAGGGTTTGTAACCTATTGTCTCTATTGTCTTCCATTAGGTTGGACTGAGGGTTTGTAACCTATTGTCTTCCATTAGGTTGGACTGAGGGTTTGTAACCTATTGTCTCTATTGTCTCTCATTAGGTTGGACTGAGGGTTTGTAACCTATTGTCTTCCATTAGGTTGGACTGAGGGTTTGTAACCTATTGTCTCTATTGTCTTCCATTACGTTGGACTGAGGGTTTGTAACCTATTGTCTCTATTGTCTCTCATTAGGTTGGACTGAGGGTTTGTAACTTAGTGTCTCTATTGTCTCTCATTAGGTTGGACTGAGGGTTTGTAACCTATTGTCTTCCATTAGGTTGGACTGAGGGTTTGTAACCTATTGTCTTCCATTAGGTTGGACTGAGGGTTTGTAACCTATTGTCTCTATTGTCTTCCATTAGGTTGGACTGAGGGTTTGTAACCTATTGTCTCTATTGTCTTCCATTAGGTTGGACTGAGGGTTTGTAACCTATTGTCTCTATTGTCCTCCATTAGGTTGGACTGAGGGTTGGTAACCTATTGTCTCTATTGTCTTCCATTAGGTTGGACTGAGGGTTTGTAACCTATTGTCTCTATTGTCTCTCATTAGGTTGGACTGAGGGTTTGTAACCTATTGTCTCTATTGTCCTCCATTAGGTTGGACTGAGGGTTGGTAACCTATTGTCTCTATTGTCTTCCATTAGGTTGGACTGAGGGTTGGTAACCTATTGTCTCTATTGTCTCTCATTAGGTTGGACTGAGGGTTTGTAACCTAGTGTCTCTATTGTCTTCCATTAGGTTGGACTGAGGGTTTTTAACCTATTGTCTCTATTGTCTTCCATTAGGTTGGACTGAGGGTTTGTAACCTATTGTCTTCCATTAGGTTGGACTGAGGGTTTGTAACCTATTGTCTCTATTGTCTTCCATTAGGTTGGACTGAGGGTTTGTAACCTATTGTCTTCCATTAGGTTGGACTGAGGGTTTGTAACCTATTGTCTCTATTGTCTTCCATTAGGTTGGACTGAGGGTTTGTAACCTATTGTCTTCCATTAGGTTGGACTGAGGGTTTGTAACCTATTGTCTCTATTGTCTCTCATTAGGTTGGACTGAGGGTTTGTAACCTATTGTCTCTATTGTCTTCCATTAGGTTGGACTGAGGGTTTGTAACCTATTGTCTTCCATTAGGTTGGACTGAGGGTTTGTAACCTATTGTCTTCCATTAGGTTGGACTGAGGGTTCGTAACCTATTGTCTCTATTGTCTCCCATTAGGTTGGACTGAGGGTTCGTCCCACCACTCCTCAGAGGGCCACTCCAGTCGCCTGCTGTTCCTGGAGAAGACGTTTGGTCGTCCTGCTAAACACTCCCAGTGTCAACACATGTTGAAGCATCTTCACCACGGGGCCCGGATCACCGTCCAGATGCCCCCCAACATCGAGGGCCACTGGGTCTCCACCAGGTACGACTAAACCAGGCTCCAGCCCTAGGCTCAACCCTAACTCTAACCCTACCCCTAACCACACTCCCCCCAACATAGAGGGCCACTGGGTCTCCACCAGGTACGACTAAACCAGGCTCCAATCCTAGGCTCAACCCTAACTCTAACCCCCGTCCCCCATCCGCCTCTCTCTAAGTCCTGTCCCCATCCACCTCTCTCTAAGTCCTGTCCCCATCCAGCTCTCTCTAAGTCCTGTCCCCATCCACCTCTCTCTAAGTCCTGTCCCCCATCCACCTCTCTCTAAGTCCTGTCCCCATCCACCTCTGTCTAAGTCCTGTCCCCCATCCACCTCTCTCTAAGTCCTGTCCCCATCCACCTCTGTCTAAGTCCTGTCCCCCATCCACCTCTCTCTAAGTCCTGTCCCCATCCACCTCTGTCTAAGTCCTGTCCCCCATCCACCTCTCTCTAAGTCCTGTCCCCCATCCACCTCTCTCTAAGTCCTGTCTCCATCCACCTCTCTCTAAGTCCTGTCCCCATCCACCTCTCTCTAAGTCATGTCCCCCATCCACCTCTCTCTAAGTCCTGTCCCCATCCACCTCTCTCTAAGTCCTGTCCCCCATCAGCCTCTCTCTAAGTCCTGTCCCCATCCACCTCTGTCTAAGTCCTGTCCCCCATCCACCTCTCTCTAAGTCCTGTCCCCATCCACCTCTGTCTAAGTCCTGTCCCCATCCACCTCTCTCTAAGTCCTGTCCCCCATCCACCTCTCTCTAAGTCCTGTCCCCACCCACCTCTGTCTAAGTCCTGTACCCATCCACCTCTCTCTAAGTCCTGTCTCCATCCACCTCTCTCTAAGTCCTGTCCCCATCCACCTCTCTAAGTCCTGTCCCCCATCCATCTCTCTCTAAGTCCTGTCCCCATCCACCTCTATCTAAGTCCTGTCTCCATCCACCTCTCTCTAAGTCCTGTCCCCATCCACCTCTCTCTAAGTCCTGTCCCCATCCACCTCTCTCTAACCCCCGTCCCCATCCACCTCTCTCTAAGTCCTGTCCCCCATCCACCTCTCTCTAACCCCCGTCCCCCATCCACCTCTCTCTAACCCCCGTCCCCATCCACCTCTCTCTAAGTCCTGTCTCCATCCACCTCTCTCTAAGTCCTGTCCCCCATCCACCTCTCTCTAAGTCCTGTCCCCACCCACCTCTGTCTAAGTCCTGTCCCCATCCAGCTCTCTCTAAGTCCTGTCCCCATCCACCTCTCTCTAAGTCCTGTCCCCCATCCACCTCTCTCTAAGTCCTGTCCCCATCCACCTCTGTCTAAGTCCTGTCCCCCATCCACCTCTCTCTAAGTCCTGTCCCCATCCACCTCTGTCTAAGTCCTGTCCCCCATCCACCTCTCTCTAAGTCCTGTCCCCATCCACCTCTGTCTAAGTCCTGTCCCCCATCCACCTCTCTCTAAGTCCTGTCCCCCATCCACCTCTCTCTAAGTCCTGTCTCCATCCACCTCTCTCTAAGTCCTGTCCCCATCCACCTCTCTCTAAGTCATGTCCCCCATCCACCTCTCTCTAAGTCCTGTCCCCATCCACCTCTCTCTAAGTCCTGTCCCCCATCAGCCTCTCTCTAAGTCCTGTCCCCATCCACCTCTGTCTAAGTCCTGTCCCCCATCCACCTCTCTCTAAGTCCTGTCCCCATCCACCTCTGTCTAAGTCCTGTCCCCATCCACCTCTCTCTAAGTCCTGTCCCCCATCCACCTCTCTCTAAGTCCTGTCCCCACCCACCTCTGTCTAAGTCCTGTACCCATCCACCTCTCTCTAAGTCCTGTCTCCATCCACCTCTCTCTAAGTCCTGTCCCCATCCACCTCTCTAAGTCCTGTCCCCCATCCATCTCTCTCTAAGTCCTGTCCCCATCCACCTCTATCTAAGTCCTGTCTCCATCCACCTCTCTCTAAGTCCTGTCCCCATCCACCTCTCTCTAAGTCCTGTCCCCATCCACCTCTCTCTAACCCCCGTCCCCATCCACCTCTCTCTAAGTCCTGTCCCCCATCCACCTCTCTCTAACCCCCGTCCCCCATCCACCTCTCTCTAACCCCCGTCCCCATCCACCTCTCTCTAAGTCCTGTCTCCATCCACCTCTCTCTAAGTCCTGTCCCCCATCCACCTCTCTCTAAGTCCTGTCCCCACCCACCTCTGTCTAAGTCCTGTCCCCCATCCACCTCTCTCTAAGTCCTGTCCCCATCCACCTCTGTCTAAGTCCTGTCCCCATCCACCTCTCTCTAAGTCCTGTCTCCATCCACCTCTCTCTAAGTCCTGTCCCCCATCCACCTCTCTCTAAGTCCTGTCCCCATCCATCTCTGTCTAAGTGCTGTCCCCATCCATCTCTCTCTAAGTCCTGTCCCCCATCCACCTCTCTCTAAGTCCTGTCTCCATCCGCCTCTCTCTAAGTCCTGTCCCCATCCACCTCTCTCTAAGTCCTGTCTCCATCCACCTCTCTCTAAGTCCTGTCTCCATCCACCTCTCTCTAAGTCCTGTCCCCCATCCACCTCTCTCTAAGTCCTGTCCCCCATCCACCTCTCTCTAAGTCCTGTCTCCATCCACCTCTCTCTAAGTCCTGTCCCCCATCCACCTCTCTCTAAGTCCTGTCCCCCATCCACCTCTGTCTAACCCCCGTCCCCATCCACCTCTCTCTAAGTCCTGTCCCCATCCACCTCTCTCTAAGTCCTGTCCCCCATCCACCTCTCTCTAACCCCCGTCCCCCATCCACCTCTCTCTAACCCCCGTCCCCATCCACCTCTCTCTAAGTCCTGTCCCCATCCACCTCTCTCTAAGTCCTGTCCCCATCCACCTCTGTCTAAGTCCTGTCCCCCATCCACCTCTCTCTAAGTCCTGTCCCCCATCCACCTCTCTCTAAGTCCTGTCCCCATCCACCTCTGTCTAAGTCCTGTCCCCCATCCACCTCTCTCTAAGTCCTGTCCCCCATCCACCTCTCTCTAAGTCCTGTCCCCATCCACCTCTCTCTAACCCCCGTCCCCATCCACCTCTCTCTAAGTCCTGTCTCCATCCACCTCTCTCTAAGTCCTGTCCCCATCCACCTCTCTCTAAGTCCTGTCCCCATCCACCTCTCTAAGTCCTGTCCCCCATCCATCTCTCTCTAAGTCCTGTCCCCATCCACCTCTATCTAAGTCCTGTCTCCATTCACCTCTCTCTAAGTCCTGTCCCCATCCACCTCTCTCTAAGTCCTGTCCCCATCCACCTCTCTCTAACCCCCGTCCCCATCCACCTCTCTCTAAGTCCTGTCCCCCATCCACCTCTCTCTAACCCCCGTCCCCCATCCACCTCTCTCTAACCCCCGTCCCCATCCACCTCTCTCTAAGTCCTGTCCCCATCCACCTCTCTCTAAGTCCTGTCCCCATCCACCTCTGTCTAAGTCCTGTCCCCCATCCACCTCTCTCTAAGTCCTGTCCCCATCCACCTCTCTCTAACCCCCGTCCCCATCCACCTCTCTCTAAGTCCTGTCCCCATCCACCTCTCTCTAACCCCCGTCCCCATCCACCTCTGTCTAAGTCCTGTCCCCCATCCACCTCTCTCTAAGTCCTGTCCCCATCCACCTCTGTCTAAGTCCTGTCCCCCATCCACCTCTCTCTAAGTCCTGTCCCCATCCACCTCTGTCTAAGTCCTGTCCCCATCCACCTCTCTCTAAGTCCTGTCTCCATCCACCTCTCTCTAAGTCCTGTCCCCATCCACCTCTCTCTAAGTCCTGTCCCCATCCATCTCTGTCTAAGTGCTGTCCCCATCCATCTCTCTCTAAGTCCTGTCCCCCATCCACCTCTCTCTAAGTCCTGTCTCCATCCACCTCTCTCTAAGTCCTGTCTCCATCCGCCTCTCTCTAAGTCCTCTCCCCATCCACCTCTCTCTAAGTCCTGTCTCCATCCACCTCTCTCTAAGTCCTGTCTCCATCCACCTCTCTCTAAGTCCTGTCCCCCATCCACCTCTCTCTAAGTCCTGTCCCCCATCCACCTCTCTCTAAGTCCTGTCTCCATCCACCTCTCTCTAAGTCCTGTCCCCCATCCACCTCTCTCTAAGTCCTGTCCCCCATCCACCTCTGTCTAAGTCCTGTCCCCATCCACCTCTCTCTAAGTCCTGTCCCCCATCCACCTCTCTCTAAGTCCTGTCCCCCATCCACCTCTGTCTAACCCCCGTCCCCATCCACTCTCTCTAAGTCCTGTCCCCATCCACCTCTCTCTAAGTCCTGTCCCCCATCCACCTCTCTCTAACCCCCGTCCACCATCCACCTCTCTCTAACCCCCGTCCCCATCCACCTCTCTCTAAGTCCTGTCCCCATCCACCTCTCTCTAAGTCCTGTCCCCATCCACCTCTGTCTAAGTCCTGTCCCCCATCCACCTCTCTCTAAGTCCTGTCCCCATCCACCTCTCTCTAACCCCCGTCCCCATCCACCTCTCTCTAAGTCCTGTCCCCATCCACCTCTCTCTAACCCACGTCCCCATCCACCTCTGTCTAAGTCCTGTCCCCCATCCACCTCTCTCTAAGTCCTGTCCCCATCCACCTCTCTCTAAGTCCTGTCCCCATCCACCTCTCTCTAACCCCCGTCCCCATCCACCTCTCTCTAAGTCCTGTCCCCATCCACCTCTGTCTAAGTCCTGTCCCCCATCCACCTCTGTCTAAGTCCTGTCCCCCATCCACCTCTCTCTAAGTCCTGTCCCCATCCACCTCTCTCTAAGTCCTGTCCCCATCCACCTCTCTCTAACCCCCGTACCTATCCATCTCTCTCTAACCCCGTCCCCATCCACCTCTGTCTAAGTCCTGTCCCCCATCCACCTCTCTCTAAGTCCTGTCCCCATCCACCTCTCTCTAACCCCCGTCCCCATCCACCTCTCTCTAAGTCCTGTCTCCATCCACCTCTCTCTAAGTCCTGTCCCCATCCACCTCTCTCTAAGTCCTGTCCCCATCCACCTCTCTAAGTCCTGTCCCCCATCCATCTCTCTCTAAGTCCTGTCCCCATCCACCTCTATCTAAGTCCTGTCTCCATCCACCTCTCTCTAAGTCCTGTCCCCATCCACCTCTCTCTAAGTCCTGTCACCATCCACCTCTCTCTAACCCCCGTCCCCATCCACCTCTCTCTAAGTCCTGTCCCCCATCCACCTCTCTCTAACCCCCGTCCCCCATCCACCTCTCTCTAACCCCCGTCCCCATCCACCTCTCTCTAAGTCCTGTCCCCATCCACCTCTGTCTAAGTCCTGTCCCCCATCCACCTCTCTCTAAGTCCTGTCCCCATCCACCTCTCTCTAACCCCCGTCCCCATCCACCTCTCTCTAAGTCCTGTCCCCATCCACCTCTCTCTAACCCCCGTCTCCATCCGCCTCTCTCTAAGTCCTGTCCCCATCCGCCTCTCTCTAAGTCCTGTCCCCATCCACCTCTCTCTAAGTCCTGTCCCCATCCACCTCTCTAAGTCCTGTCCCCATCCACCTCTCTCTAAGTCCTGTCTCCATCCACCTCTGTCTAAGTCCTGTCCCCATCCACCTCTCTCTAACCCCCGTCCCCATCCACCTCTCTCTAAGTCCTGTCTCCATCCACCTCTGTCTAAGTCCTGTCCCCATCCACCTCTCTCTAAGTCCTGTCCCCATCCACCTCTCTCTAAATCCTGTCTCCATCCACCTCTCTCTACGTCCTGTCTCCATCCACCTCTCTCTAAGGCCTGTCCCTATCCAACTCTCTCTAACCCCCGTCCCCATCCACCTCTCTCTAAGTCCTGTCCCCATCCACCTCTCTCTAAGTCCTGTCTCCATCCACCTCTGTCTAAGTCCTGTCTCCATCCACCTCTCTCTAAGTCCTGTCCCCATCCACCTCTCTCTAACCCCCGTCCCCATCCACCTCTCTCTAAGTCCTGTCCCCATCCACCTCTCTCTAAGTCCTGTCCCCATCCACCTCTCTCTAAGTCCTGTCTCCATCCACCTCTCTCTAAGTCCTGTCCCCCATCCACCTCTCTCTAAGTCCTGTCCCCATCCACCTCTCTCTAAGTCCTGTCTCCATCCACCTCTCTCTAAGTCCTGTCCCCATCCACCTCTCTCTAAGTCCTGTCCCCATCCACCTCTCTAAGTCCTGTCCCCCATCCATCTCTCTCTAAGTCCTGTCCCCATCCACCTCTATCTAAGTCCTGTCCCCCATCCACCTCTCTCTAAGTCCTGTCCCCATCCACCTATGTCTGTCCTGTCCCCATCCACCTCTGTCTAAGTCCTGTCCCCATCCACCTCTCTCTAACCCCCGTCCCCATCCACCTCTGTCTAAGTCCTGTCCCCATCCACCTCTCTCTAAGTCCTGTCCCCATCCACCTCTCTCTAACCCCCGTCACCATCCACCTCTCTCTAACCCCCGTCCCCATCCACCTCTGTCTAAGTCCTGTCCCCCATCCACCTCTCTCTAAGTCCTGTCCCCATCCACCTCTCTCTTACCCCCGTCCCCATCCACCTCTCTCTAAGTCCTGTCTCCATCCACCTCTCTCTAAGTCCTGTCCCCATCCACCTCTCTCTAAGTCCTGTCCCCATCCACCTCTCTAAGTCCTGTCCCCATTCATCTCTCTCTAAGTCCTGTCCCCATCCACCTCTATCTAAGTCCTGTCTCCATCCACCTCTCTCTAAGTCCTGTCCCCATCCACCTCTCTCTAAGTCCTGTCCCCATCCACCTCTCTCTAAGTCCTGTCCCCCATCCACCTCTGTCTAAGTCCTGTCCCCATCCACCTCTCTCTAAGTCCTGTCCTCCATCCACCTCTGTCTAAGTCCTGTCCCCATCCACCTCTCTCTAAGTCCTGTCCCCATCCACCTCTCTCTAAGTCCTATCCCCCATCCACCTCTGTCTAACCCCCGTCCCCATCCACCTCTCTCTAAGTCCTGTCCCCCATCCACCTCTCTCTAAGTCCTGTCCCCATCCACCTCTCTCTAAGTCCCGTCCCCCATCCACCTCTCTCTAAGTCCTGTCCCCATCCACCTCTCTCTAAGTCCTGTCCTCCATCCACCTCTGTCTAAGTCCTGTCCCCCATCCATCTCTCTCTAAGTCCTGTCCCCATCCACCTCTCTCTAAGTCCTGTCCCCCATCCACCTCTTTCTAAGTCCTGTCCTCCATCCACCTCTCTCTAAGTCCTGTCCCCCATCCATCTCTCTCTAAGTCCTCTCTCCATCCACCTCTCTCTAAGTCATGTCCCCATCCACCTCTCTCTAAGTCCTGTCCCCATCCACCTCTGTCTAAGTCCTCTCTCCATCCATCTCTCTCTAAGTCCTCTCTCCATCCACCTCTCTCTAAGTCCTCTCTCCATCCACCTCTCTAAGTCCTCTCCTCATCCATCTCTCTCTCCGTCTGCCAGCTGTGAGGTGCGTCCTGGCCCAGAGTTCCTGACGCGGTCGTACCGGTTCTTCCCCAACAACACGTTCAAGGCCAACCAGTTCTACTACAGGGACAACCACTGCACCAGCCCCACCTACACCCTGGTGGCCCGGGGACGGCTGAGGCTCAGACAGGCCTCCTGGATAATCAGAGGAGGAACAGAGGCTGACTACCAGCTCCACCGCACACAGGTAGGAGGGTGTCTCTTCCAGCATGACTCTGTGTGTGTGTGTCTCCAGGTGTGTGTGTGTGTGTCTATATTTCTACAGTAGGTGTGTATCTATCCCACTACCAGGTGGTGTGTGTGTGTGTGTGTGTGTGTGTGTGTGTGTGTGTGTGTGTGTGTGTGTGTGTGTGTGTGTGTGTGTGTGTGTGTGTGTGTGTGTGTGTGTGTGTGTGTGTGTGTGTGTGTGTGTGTGTGTGTGTGTATTTCTACAGTACATGTGTATCTATCCCATTACCCAGGTAGTGTGTCACAGTGCAGACGTGGCCAAAGACCTGAACCAGCGGTTGAACCGGAGCTGTCGGGGCGCCATGAGGAGCAAAGCACCATGGGAACCCAATGTAAACTATGAGCTGTGGAGTGACGAGGGCGGCTGTGACTGCTCCAGGGAGCTCAACTTCTCCATGCACGAGCTCCAGGTTAGTGAGGAGGGCTCCTAACCGGAAAGGTGGCAGGTTCAAATCCCACGCCAGACTAAATCTGGTTGGCAGCGGGTTGGCAGCTAGATGCCATATCCAGTTGTTGTGTTCTTGAGCAAGGCACTTGCCCCTTAGAAACTACCCAGGGGGCATTGCAGCATGGCTGCCCTCTGCTCAGACCACACCAACCTGTCTGTCTTTCCAAGGGAAAGTAGAAGACAATACATTTCTGTTGGACATTCTTCTAAATTGGACACTAAAGTATTCTCCTTCCCCCCTCTGCCTCCACCTCCTTCTTCTCCCCAACCCCACCTCCTTCTTCACCCCAACCCCACCTCCTTCTTCTCCCCAACCCCACCTCCTTCTTCTCCCCAACCCCACCTCCTTCTTCTCCCCATCCCCACCTCCTTCTTCTCCCCATCCCCACCTCCTTCTTCTCCCCAACCCCACCTCCTTCTTCTCCCCAACCCCACCTCCTTCTTCTCCCCAACCCCACCTCCTTCTTCTCCCCATCCCCACCTCCTTCTTCTCCCCAACCCCACCTCCTTCTTCTCCCCAACCCCACCTCCTTCTTCTCCCCATCCCCACCTCCTTCTTCTCCCCATCCCCACCTCCTTCTTCTCCCCATCCCCACCTCCTTCTTCCCCCAACCCCACCTCCTTCTTCTCCCCAACCCCACCTCCTTCTTCTCCCCAACCCCACCTCCTTCTTCTCCCCAACCCCACCTCCTTCTTCACCCCAACCCCACCTCCTTCTTCTCCCCAACCCCACCTCCTTCTTCTCCCCATCCCCACCTCCTTCTTCTCCCCAACCCCACCTCCTTCTTCTCCCCATCCCCACCTCCTTCTTCACCCCAACCCCACCTCCTTCTTCTCCCCATCCCCACCTCCTTCTTCACCCCAACCCCACCTCCTTCTTCACCCCAACCCCACCTCCTTCTTCTCCCCATCCCCACCTCCTTCTTCACCCCAACCCCACCTCCTTCTTCACCCCAACCCCACCTCCTTCTTCTCCCCATCCCCACCTCCTTCTTCTCCCCAACCCCACCTCCTTCTTCTCCCCATCCCCACCTCCTTCTTCTCCCCATCCCCACCTCCTTCTTCTCCCCAACCCCACCTCCTTCTTCTCCCCAACCCCACCTCCTTCTTCCCCCAACCCCACCTCCTTCTTCCCCCAACCCCACCTCCTTCTTCTCCCCAACCCCACCTCCTTCTTCTCCCCATCCCCACCTCCTTCTTCTCCCCATCCCCACCTCCTTCTTCTCCCCAACCCCACCTCCTTCTTCTCCCCAACCCCACCTCCTTCTTCTCCCCATCCCCACCTCCTTCTTCTCCCCAACCCCACCTCCTTCTTCCCCCAACCCCACCTCCTTCTTCTCCCCAACCCCACCTCCTTCTTCTCCCCAACCCCACCTCCTTCTTCCCCCAACCCCACCTCCTTCTTCTCCCCAACCCCACCTCCTTCTTCTCCCCAACCCCACCTCCTTCTTCTCCCCAACCCCACCTCCTTCTTCTCCCCAACCCCACCTCCTTCTTCCCCCAACCCCACCTCCTTCTTCTCCCCAACCCCACCTCCTCCTCCCCCCCAACCCCACCTCCTCCTCCCCCCCCCTGCAGCTGCAGCGTGTGGAGAAACAGTACCTCCATCATAACGTGGATCACCTGGTTGAGGAGCTGTTCCTGGGAGACATCCACACGGAGAAATCACAGAGGATTTATTATAGGCCGTCCAGCTATCAGGCTGCGTTACAACATGCTAAGGTTACTACTTTACTGTATATCGTTGTGTGTGTGGTAGCGTGTACTCTGTAGTGTGGTACTTCCACACTGAGCGTGCCCAGAGGATAGGCTACAGACCTTCTAGCTACCAGGAAGTCTCCCAGACCTCCAAGGTGAGTAATAATCTGTCTGTTGTCCACCGCTTAACAGACTCTGACTTCAGTTGACAATTTCAGTTGCTGGCCAGTTCAATTCTAGGGTCTGTTTGTTCCTACACGTACAGTTGGTGGTGGTGGTGTACCTAATAAACTGACCACTGAGTTTAATACACATACAGTTGAAGTCAGAAGTTTACATACACTTAGGTTGGAGTCATTAAAACTCGTTTTTCAACCACTCCACAAATTTCTTGTTTGTTAATTAACAAACTATAGTTTTGGCAAGTCGGTTAGGACATCTACTTCGTGCATGACACAAGTCATTTTTCCAACAATTGTTTACAGACAGATTATATCACTTATAATTCACTGTATCACAATTCCAGTGGTTCAGAAGTTTACATACAGTAAGTTGACTGTGCCTTTAAACAGCTTGGAAAATTCCAGAAAATGATGTCATGGCTTTAGAAGCTTCTGATAGGCTAATTGACATCATTTGAGTCACGTGGAGGTGTACCTGCGGATGTATTTCAAGGCCTACCTTCAAACTCAATGCCTCTTTGCTTGACATAATGGGAAAATCAAAAGAAATCAGCCAAGACCTCAGAAAAAAAATTGTTGACCTCCACAAGTCTGGTTCATCCTTGGGAGCAATTTCCAAATGCCAGTGTGTGTGGGTAGAGTCCAGTGTGTGGGTAGAGTCCAGTGTGTGGGTAGAGTCCACTGTTGTGTGGGTACAGTCCAGTGTGAGTAGAGTCCAGTGTGTGGGTAGAGTCCAGTGTGAGTAGAGTCCAGTGTGTGGGTAGAGTCCAGTGTGTTGGTAGAGTCCAGTGTGTGGGTAGAGTCCAGTGTGTGGGTAGAGTCCAGTGTGTGGGTAGAGTCCAGTGTGTGGGTAGAGTCCACTGTTGTGTGGGTAGAGTCCAGTGTGTGGGTAGAGTCCAGTGTGTGGGTAGAGTCCAGTGTGTTGGTAGAGTCCAGTGTGTGGGTAGAGTCCAGTGTGTGGGTAGAGTCCAGTGTGTGGGTAGAGTCCAGTGTGTGGGTAGAGTCCAGTGTGTGGGTAGAGTCCAGTGTGTGGGTAGAGTCCAGTGTGTGGGTAGAGTCCAGTGTGTGGGTAGAGTCCACTGTTGTGTGGGTAGAGTCCAGTGTGTGGGTAGAGTCCAGTGTGTGGGTAGAGTCCAGTGTGTTGGATAGAGTCCAGTGTGTTGGTAGAGTCCAGTGTGTTGGTAGAGTCCAGTGTGTGGGTAGAGTCCAGTGTGTGGGTAGAGTCCAGTGTGTGGGTAGAGTCCAGTGTGTGGGTAGAGTCCAGTGTGTTGGGTAGAGTCCAGTGTGTGTGTAGAGTCCAGTGCTGTGTGGGTACAGTCCAGTGTGGGGGTAGAGTCCAGTGTTGTGGGTAGAGTCCAGTGTGAGTAGAGTCCAGTGTTGTGTGGGTACAGTCCAGTGTGAGTAGAGTCCAGTGTGTGGGTAGAGTCCAGTGTGTGGGGTAGAGTCCAGTGTGTGGGTAGAGTCCAGTGTGTGGGTAGAGTCCAGTGTGTGGGTAGAGTCCACTGTTGTGTGGGTAGAGTCCAGTGTGTGGGTAGAGTCCAGTGTGTGGGTAGAGTCCAGTGTGTGGGTAGAGTCCAGTGTGTTGGGTAGAGTCCAGTGTGTGGGTAGAGTCCAGTGTGTGGGTAGAGTCCAGTGTGTGGGTAGAGTCCAGTGTGTTGGGTAGAGTCCAGTGTGTTGGGTAGAGTCCAGTGTGTGGGGTAGAGTCCAGTGTGTTGGGTAGAGTCCAGTGTGTTGGGTAGAGTCCAGTGTGTTGGGTAGAGTCCAGTGTTGTGTGGGTAGAGTCCAGTGTGTTGGGTAGAGTCCAGTGTGTTGGGTAGAGTCCAGTGTGTTGGGTAGAGTCCAGTGTGTTGGGTAGAGTCCAGTGTTGTGTGGGTAGAGTCCAGTGTGTTGGGTAGAGTCCAGTGTGTGTGGGTAGAGTCCAGTGTGTGGGTACATTGGTACCGCTTGCCGTGCGGTAGCAGAGAGAACAGTCTATGACTTGGGTGGCTGGAGTCTTTAACAATATTTTGGGGCCTTCCTCTGACACCGCCTGGTATAGAGGTCCTGGATGGCAGGGAGGTCGGCCTCAGTGATGTACTGGGCCGTACTCACCACCCTCTGTACAGCCTTGCGGTCGGGTGCCTTGCAGTTGCCGTACCAGGTGGTGATACAGCCAGTCAAGATGCTCTCAATGGTGCAGCTGTAGAACGTTTGGAGGATCTGAGGACCCATATCAAATCTTTTTGAGGGAGAAGAAGCTCCTTTACCCCTCTGAATCTTCTCTCCTCTTCCAGAACCATGACCACGGCTGCACTGCCTGTCGTATCATCTCCCGGTCGGATGAGTTCCACCCTCCCATCCTGGCGCCGCGGGCGGACATGACAGTGGGGCTCTATGGCCAGTGGGTGAGCCAGCGCTGTGAGGTCCGCCCTGAGGTCCTCTTCCTGACCCGTCACTTCATCTTCCATGACAACAACCAGACCTGGGAGGGCCACTACTACCACTACTCTGACCCCATCTGCAAACACCCCTCCTTCAGTATCTACGCTAGAGGGAGGTACAGCCGAGGGACGCACTCTACTAGAGTTATGGGAGGCACGGAGTTCGTCTTCAAAGGTAAAGGGTCAAAGGTTGAGGTTAAACCCTGTTGAGGTTCATTTTGAAGTGTGTGGTTGAGATGTTGATCTGTGTATTTCAGAAAAAATTATCACTGATCTTGAACTCTTGTCTCTTGCATTCTCTCCCTCTCACCCCCCCAACTCTTCCTCCCTCCCTCCCACCCCCCTCCAACTCTTCCTCCCTCCCTCCTGCACCCCCTCCAACTCTTCCTCCCTCTTACACTCCCTCCAACTCTTCCTCCCTCCCTCCCACCCCCCTCCAACTCTTCCTCCCTCCCTCCTGCACCCCCTCCAACTCTTCCTCCCTCTTACACTCCCTCCAACTCTTCCTCACTCCCTCCCACCCCCCCTCCAACTCTTCCTACCTCTTACACTCCCTCCAACTCTTCCTCACTCCCTCCCACCCCCCTCCAACTCTTCCTACCTCTTACACTCCCTCCAACTCTTCCTCACTCCCTCCCACCCCCCCTCCAACTCGTCCTCCCTCCCTCCTACACCCATCCAACTCTTCCTCACTCCCTCCCACCCCCCCTCCAACTCTTCCTCACTCCCACCCCCCCTCCAACTCTTCCTCACTCCCTCCCACCCTCCAACTCTTCCTCACTCCCTCCTAACCCCCCTCAACCCCCCTCCAACTCTTCCTCACTCCCTCCCACCCTCCAACTCTCCCTCCCTCCCACCCCTCCCTCCCACCCCCCTCCAGTGAACCACATGCGTGTGATGCCCATGGACCTGGCCACCACTTCTCTTCTCAACGTGTTCAACGGTAACGAGTGTGGCGCCCAGGGCTCCTGGGAGGTCGGAGTTGAACAGGACGTCACCCTGACCAATGGCTGCGTGGCGTTGGGGATCCGCCTCCCGCACACAGAGTACGAGCTGTTCCGGATGGAACAGGACACCCATGGACGATACCTCCTCTACAACGGACAGAGACCCTCCGACGGGTCCAGCCCCAACCGGCCGGATAAACGAGCGACCTCGTACCAGATGCCCCTGGTCAAGTGTTCCGCTAGCAGTCAGAGGTCAGAGGGCATGGGAGAGGAGGATGAGGACCGACACCTGAGGCTGAGTAATGGTGGAACCGGTGGAACACCGCGGAACCAGAAAAGCAGGAACGGTGCTGTGGTTCTCGCATCGTTGGTTTCACTTCTGTTGTTCCGTTGCCGTAGTTAAGGAACTGACTGACTAAAGTCTGTATTTTTTTTACATAGAGACACTGACGAGAGACATTATAGGGTGAATGTGTACTGGGGGGACGTGAGAGAGGATTCTATTCTGCCCCTGAGATGACGACCTACTGTAGCTTCTACCCTGTGGGAAAGGAGACTGCTTCGGTGACTTAACGCACTTGAACTTTTGAAAGCTCTCTTTGGCTCCTTGAACGTTGTGGAAGCTATGGAAGCTGGGGGTTGACAAGGTGGAGAGCGAGTGGAGAGAAAAGAGAGGAAGGAGAGAGGAGGGCGAGTGGAGAGAAGAGGGCGAGTGGAGAGAGGAAGGGCGAGTGGAGAGGATGAGGGCGAGTGGCGAGAGGAAGGAGAGTGGAGAGAGGAGTGCGAGTTGAGAGAGGGAGGGCGAGTGGAGAGAGGAAGGAGAGAAGAGGGCGAGTGGATAGAGGAGGGAGAGTGGAGAGTGGAGTGGAGAGAGGAGGGCGAGTGGAGAGAGGAGGAGGAGTGGAGAGAGGAGTGGAGAGAGGAGGGCGAGTGGAGAGAGGAGGGCAAGTGGAGAGAGGAGGGCGAGTGGAGAGAGGAGGGCGATTGGAGAGAGGAGGGAGAGAGGAGGGCGAGTGGAGAGAGGAGTGCGAGTGGAGAGAGGAGGGCGAGTGGAGAGAGGAGGGCGAGTGGAGAGAGGAGGGAGAGAGGAGGGCGAGTGGAGAGAGGAGGGCGAGTGGAGAGAGGGAGGCGAGTGGAGAGAGGAGGGAGAGAGGAGGGGGAGTGGAGAGAGGAGGGCGAGTGGAGAGAGGAGGGCGAGTGGAGAGAGGAGGGCGATTGGAGAGAGGAGGGCGAGTGGAGAGAGGAAAGAGAGAGGAGGGCGAGTGGAGAGAGGAGGGCGAGTGGAGAGAGGAGGGCGAGTGGAGAGAGGAGAGCGAGTGGAGAGAGGAAAGAGAGAGGAGGGCGAGTGGAGACTAGTTCCATTGATGCCTGGGTAACTTTGAACTCCATTATTACCACTGCTGCACCACCGTAACTGTGATTCAGTGGAACATTATAAACTGGGTAGTTCGAGCGCTGAATGCTGATTGGCTGAAAGCTGTGGTATATCAGACAATATACTGTACTAACAGGTATGACGCATAACTACTTGTTTACTGTTATAATTACGTTGGTAACCAGTTTATAATAGCATTAAGGCAGCTCAGGGGTTTGTGGTATATGGCCAATATATATATATATATATATACAGTATATACACACACACACACCACACCTTTCGGGCCTTATTGCTTAACTGTACAAGTATATGACTGTGTTCATTTCAGACGCGCCTTATATCTGTCCACACGGACAGAAGATGTCTTATACAGCAATATTACAAATATCACATTCTTATTGGTACTACAAGTAGATTAAATAAGATACATTTCTATGTAAAAAAATCATTATTATAGTATAATATACTATATTTCATTGTTAGAAAATAATGAAGATGAACGTGAGCTCCCATGTATGTGTTCAGAGTTTAAAGGGAAATACATTCAGTACAATAGGACTACCGATAATGACATCACCTACATTACCAGTACAATAGGACTACCGATAATGACATCACCTACATTATCAGTACAATAGGACTACCGATAATGACATCACCTACATTACCAGTACAATAGGACTACCGATAATGACATCACCTACATTATCAGTACAATAGGACTACCGATAATGACATCACCTACATTACCAGTACAATAGGACTACCGATAATGACATCACCTACATTACCAGTACAATAGGACTACCGATAATGACATCACCTACATTACCAGTACAAAAGGACTACCGATAATGACATCACCTACATTATCAGTACAATAGGACTACCGATAATGACATCGCCTACATTATCAGTACAATAGGACTACCGATAATGACATCGCCTACATTACCAGTACAATAGGACTACTGATAATGACATCACCTACATTACCAGTACAATAGGACTACCGATAATGACATCACCTACATTATCAGTACAATAGGACTACCGATAATGACATCACCTACATTATCAGTACAATAGGACTACCGATAATGACATCACCTACATTACCAGTACAATAGAACTACCAATAATGACATCACCTACATTATCAGTACAATAGGACTACTGATAATGACATCACCTACATTACCAGTACAATAGGACTACTGATAATGACATCGCCTACATTACCAGTACAATAGGACTACCGATAATGACATCACCTACATTACCAGTACAATAGGACTACCGATAATGACATCACTTACATTATCAGTACAATAGGTCTACCGATAATGACATCACCTACATCATCAGTACAATAGGACTACCGATAATGACATCACCTACATTACCAGTACAATAAGACTACCGATAATGACATCACCTACATTACCAGTACAATAGGACTACCGATAATGACATCACCTACATCATCAGTACAATAGGACTACCGATAATGACATCACCTACATTACCAGTACAATATGACTACCGATAATGACATCACCTACATTACCAGTACAATAGGACTACCGATAATGACATCACCTACATTACCAGTACAATAGGACTACCGATAATGACATCACCTACATTATCAGTACAATAGGACTACCGATAATGACATCACCTACATTACCAGTACAATATGACTATTGATAATGACATCACCTACATTACCAGTACAATAGGACTACTGATAATGACATCGCCTACATTACCAGTACAATAGGACTACTGATAATGACATCACCTACATGATCAGTACAATATGCCTACTGATAATGACATCACCTACATTATCAGTACAATATGCCTACTGATAATGACATCACCTACATTATCAGTACAATAGGACTACCGATAATGACATCACCTGCATTATCAGTACAGTAGGACTACCGATAATGACATCACCTACATTACCAGTACAAAAGGACTACCGATAATGACATCACCTGCATTATCAGTACAATAGGACTACCGATAATGACGTCACCTACATTATCAGTACAATAGGACTACCGATAACGACATCACCTACATTATCACAGAGACTTCCTCGACTAATATAACATGACCAATATGCTACTGTTTCGACTCCTCAACCTGATACCAAAAAAAAAAAACGTTTCATATTAAATGTCACTTGTTTCTCTAATCTACCCCATAAACAAACACCAAACACTTCATGGTTTACAGGTCAGGAGTTATGCCACGTTTAGAAATCATGGTCTTTTTTCTTTTTATATGTAAAGTGCGGTACTCTGTTTTAGCCTGAGAACCACCTAGTTTTACGTGTCCTTAAACGACCTCTTCATAACAGGGTATACAGTATGTATAACAATTAAAGATTTGATACTGTACACTGGTAATAACAGACTCATTTTGTTTCAGAGTTTTTGTCATAAGCACAAACAGCACCAAGTTCACACAGGGGTGTGCCAGTGTTTGTGTGCCTGCAGGATTTTGTTGCCGCGTGATTGTACTAATCAACGGATAATAGGCCAGACTGTTATTCAAATAATTGGTTGCATTCCTGCTTGGCTAGAACCAAAGCCTGCACCCACACATCAGCCCTGGCATATGTTCCCCCGACCCTGTACAAGCAACATATCATTATATTTTTATGAGCTTTTAACCTTTTTATTTAACTAGGCAAGTCAATTAACAACAATTTATTATTTACAATGACAGCCTACCAGCCTATAGGGTAGCTAGGGACAGCTGGCCCGGTTCAAACCCTCTACAGCCTAGTGGGTAGCTAGGGACAGCTGGCCCGGTTCAAACTCTCTACAGCCTAGAGGGTAGCTAGGGACAGCTGGCCCGGTCCAAACCCTCTACAGCCTAGTGGGTAGCTAGGGACAGCTGGCCCGGTCCAAACCCTCTACAGCCTAGAGGGTAGCTAGGGACAGCTGGCCCGGTCCAAACCCTCTACAGCCTAGATGGTAGCTAGGGACAGCTGGCCCAGTTCAAGGCCTCTACAGCTGGCCCGGTTCAAACCCTCTACAGCCTAGAGGGTAGCTAGGGACAGCTGGCCCGGTCCAAACCCTCTACAGCCTAGAGGGTAGCTAGGGACAGCTGGCCCGGTTCAAACCCTCTACAGCCTAGAGGGTAGCTAGGGACAGCTGGCCCGGTCCAAACCCTCTACAGCCTAGAGGGTAGCTAGGGACAGCTGGCCCGGTCCAAACCCTCTACAGCCTAGATGGTAGCTAGGGACAGCTGGCCCGGTCCAAACCCTCTACAGCCTAGATGGTAGCTAGGGACAGCTGGCCCAGTTCAAGGCCTCTACAGCTGGCCCGGTTCAAACCCTCTACAGCCTAGAGGGTAGCTAGGGACAGCTGGCCCGGTCCAAACCCTCTACAGCCTAGTGGGTAGCTAGGGACAGCTGGCCCGGTCCAAACCCTCTACAGCCTAGAGGGTAGCTAGGGACAGCTGGCCCGGTCCAAACCCTCTACAGCCTAGATGGTAGCTAGGGACAGCTGGCCCAGTTCAAGGCCTCTACAGCTGGCCCGGTTCAAACCCTCTACAGCCTAGAGGGTAGCTAGGGACAGCTGGCCCGGTCCAAACCCTCTACAGCCTAGAGGGTAGCTAGGGACAGCTGGCCCGGTTCAAACCCTCTACAGCCTAGAGGGTAGCTAGGGACAGCTGGCCCGGTCCAAACCCTCTACAGCCTAGAGGGTAGCTAGGGACAGCTGGCCCGGTCCAAACCCTCTACAGCCTAGATGGTAGCTAGGGACAGCTGGCCCGGTCCAAACCCTCTACAGCCTAGATGGTAGCTAGGGACAGCTGGCCCAGTTCAAGGCCTCTACAGCTGGCCCGGTTCAAACCCTCTACAGCCTAGAGGGTAGCTAGGGACAGCTGGCCCGGTCCAAACCCTCTACAGCCTAGAGGGTAGCTAGGGACAGCTGGCCCGGTTCAAACCCTCTATAGCCTAGAGGGTAGCTAGGGACAGCTGGCCCGGTCCAAACCCTCTACAGCCTAGAGGGTAGCTAGGGACAGCTGGCCCGGTTCAAACCCTCTACAGCCTAGAGGGTAGCTAGGGACAGCTGGCCCGGTCCAAGCCCTCTACAGCCTAGTGGGTAGCTAGAGACGGCTGGCCCGGTTCAATCCCTCTACAGCCTAGAGGGTAGCTAGGGACAGCTGGCCCAGTTCAAGCCCTCTACAGCCTAGAGGGTAGCTAGGGACAGCTGGCTCAGTTCAAGCCCTCTACAGCCTAGAGGGTAGCTAGGGACAGCTGGCCCAGTTCAAGGCCTCTACAGCTGGCCCGGTTCAAACCCTCTACATTCTAGAGGGTAGCTAGGGACAGCTGGCCCGGTCCAAACCCTCTACAGCCTAGAGGGTAGCTAGGGACAGCTGGCCCGGTCCAAACCCTCTACAGCCTAGAGGGTAGCTAGGGACAGCTGGTCCGGTTCAAGCCCTCTACAGCCCAGAGGGTAGCTAGGGACAGCTGGCCTGGATCAAGCCCTCTACAGCCTAGAGGGTAGCTAGGGACAGCTGGCCCGGATCAAGCCCTCTACAGTCTAGAGGGTATCTAGGGACAGCTGGCCCAGTCCAAACCCTCTACAGCCTAGAGGGTATCTAGGGACAGCTGGCCCGGTCCAAACCCTCTACAGCCTAGAGGGTATCTAGGGACAGCTGGCCCGGATCAAACCCTCTACAGCTGGAGAGGTTTATACCTTTACACCATGTTATCACCACGACCACCCAGAACGCTTACCTTACCATTTAAGGTTATCTTGTCTGTGTCATGCCCTGATCTGTTTCACCTGTCCTTGTGCTCGTTGTCACCCTCCTCCAGGTGTCACCCATTTTCCCCATTATCCCCTGGATACTTATACCTGTGTTCTCTGTTTGTCTGTTGCCAGTTCGTCTTGTTTGTTCAAGTCAACCGGTGTTTTTGTTCTCTACTCCTGCTTTTCCCCAGTCTCTCTTTTTCTCGCTCTCCTGGTTTTGACCTTTGCCTGTTCTGACCCTGAGCCTGCCTGCAGTCCTGTGCCTTTGTCCTCTTGATTATTGACCCCTGCGTGCTTTGACCTGTCGTTTTCCTTCCCCTTGTTGTTGCTGTAATAAACATTGTTACTTCAACCCAGTCTGCATCTGGGTCTGACCTGAAACCTGGTCGTCTGATTGTGGGAGTTATTCACTGGGCCTCATAAAGCGCCTCGGGAAATGAGTGCTGATCTAGGATCAGGTCCCCCCTGATATATTTATTTATGTATATATATATATATATTTTAAAATATATATATAAAATTAAGATCTTGAAGGGGAAGACGAGGCCGAGCATGAAACAGAATAGGTTTTATTTCCCTTTTCACGTTCAATCCACTTCGACATCCATTCAGAATATTAATCTGTCCAATTTATATTCTGGATTTAAAATGGGGAGTAACCTGGTCACGGGCATGACCTTGTAATAGTCCCAAATTGGCACCCTATTCCCTATATAGTGCACTACTTTAGACCAGGGCCCTATGGCACCCTATTCCCTATATAGTACACTACTTTTGACCAGAGTCCTATGGCACCCTATTCCCTATATAGTGCAGTACTTTTGATATGTTCTTATGGGAATAGGGTGTCATTTGGGACACTAGGCGTTGTGTAATCCATGTACAATATAGTGAAAGGTCACCAGTTCTAATGAAGGGGCCGATTCAGACATAAGAAATGTAAGCCTTTCCTGTGTACTTATCAGTAGTTGGTATTCATTTTAAACAATACAAAACAGCAGCATACAGAGGCACACAAAACAATCCACAACATCACCCCTACCCAGACCCACCTGCTCCCCCCACCCTCCATCTCCAGCGCCCGCATCACTCTCCACCTCATGGCCTCAAACTGCATCATTTTGTTTCTCTCCGTGTTTCTCTCCACTTTCATTCATTTAGATAAAGCATTTTACCTTTTCCGTTGTCTTAACGGCGGATTGGTCGATTTCCAGTTTTTTTTTTAAGTGTACGTTTTTTTCAAGATGATTGACAAGAAAAGTATCGTACGACCCATCGGGTATCTCACTGCACCCTCATATGTCATGTTGAGAAATACGCAGACTGATTAAAAAGTATATTTACATTGTAATATTTCTGACAAGTTAATTTACTTAATACCCATCCCGGATCCGGGATCCTTCTCATCAAATTTTTTCCAAAGTGAAAACAGCGCCCCCCTATTGACAAGAAGTTTTAAGTGTAAAACTAACAATGACTCAATGCATGCTTTCTGGGAATGTTATGACGTCATAAAGTTATGGGCGGAGCTAGAAAGTTGGCTGTCAGAAGTATTACAGTGTAAGCTGTCTGTCTGTCTGCTTATTTCAAAACATGGCATGTGAGGGTGTAGTGAGATACCCAATTGGTTGGACGATTCTCTTACCACTCATCTTGAAAAAAATCGTACAAAAAAAAACTGGAATTCAATCAAATCGCCATCATTAACACAAAATAAAAATAATGATTTATTATTTAAATACTGAAATAGCATGGGTGACAAATTGTTACAATTTAATACCATGTGGCAAACAATAATGCAGGCACTAGGGATGGGAGCGTGAGCATTTCGGGCAGATGAGATGTAGTCGGTGTTTGTGTATGTTGTGTAAGTACGAAAGGGATTGTCAATTGAATAGGCTCTCTGCAAGGTTTTGTATAGCTTACCTATCATTTAAATCTAATTTGACTCAAATAGGATTCCCTCAAGATTGCTCTGGTATCAAAAGATTTCATACCGAAATGTCTTGATATGAAACTTTTCAGTTGCATGTATTTGAAAATATCTACATTTTAGTCAATCTAGAATTACCTTTTTAATTCTATCATGGTGTTACGCACGCCTCTGAGAAGAGGGAACGCAACTCCCTGCTACAACTCAACTCTCTGAAGTGCAAGAGGTATGGACTGTAGGTGCGAGTAAGGATGACACAAAAGCAGAATTACCGTTTACTAGAATTTATTTTCTTACACGGTAATATGGGGAAAAGGGGCTGGACGGAACCAAAGCAAAGAAAGTAAATATCAAAGTTCCCCCTCTCCTATCTAACCTGCCTACCCACTTAACTTACCTAACTTAACACCGCCTGGTGCCCTAACCAAAATACAGGGGGTGGTCCGCCCAGGTCTTACCTAGTGTGCCTAGACAGTAAATATACTACGGGTATATGTATGCCCTCGGGCCTCTTGCCTAAGCACTCCCAAAGTGCCTTCTCCTTCCCCCCTGGGAACAAACGAAACAGAGTAATTATTAACAATTTCACAAACACAGGACATAGAAAAACTGCTACCAACAACAACAGTACATACCACACTTTCTGATACACAACCAACACTATATCACAATCTAATTTCTCTCGATCTTTCCAAAATATTCAATTCTCTCTCAATCTTCAAATCTCTACTCCAAATCTCATCTCTCTCCTCTCTTCTTTTCTCTTGGGGCAGAACACTGGCTTTTATCTTCAGGTGGCAATGGTGATTAGTGTCAGCTGCTTCTTGACGAGGGGGCGGGGTCAGCTCCAATCACCAATTAGCCTGGGGTTGACCAATCAGCTGGTTGGGGAGTACTTCAGGAAGCCACCTCCTGAAACACACACTCAAATACAAAACAGAACATAGAAACTGGGGAACGTAACACATGGAAATAAATGTATTTCCTATTACCAAGTAATTTATGATTTCTATGCCTTTAGTTTTTTTCATGTGGACCAATTTATCGGTGAATTCTGAAAAACTATTCAAGGATTGTTCCAGGAGGTTGTGTTTCTAGGGAGTGATATTGGTTCTTGTAGAGTACATTTCATTTTTTCCCCCAGATTGTTATAGGGTTCCTATTTATGAAGTTCTTCTTGTCTTTATCCTTTGAAAACAGACACATAAAACGATTCTGAGGTTGAGCATGTACATCTTCAATAGGTACGCATTGTTCCTCTTTTGTGTATTTAACTATATGTCTCGAGTAAAAGCCTTGGGTAGCGAGTTGCTACAGTCTTGGAAGGTTAAATCCCCCGTCCGACTTAGGGAGATGCAAAACTTTCCATTTTACTCCATTTTAGTTTTATTTGTCCACATAAAAAGTCTCTTTAGACCCAGTATACTTAAAAAAAATAATGTTTTCAGTGGGGTAATTGGTATTATCGAGAAAAAATAACTTTGGGAGTCATGGCATTCTGAAGAGGTTTATTCTACCTGTAAGATTTATGGGACGATTGTTCCATTTGATTAGATCTGCTTTCATATTGTTGAGTAATGGGATGAAGTTATATCTTATTTGTTTGTCACTTATTAACCATCCTAAGTACTTATGTTTTGTGGTCCATTTAAAGGATTGCTATACATCATGAGTTATTCCTTTGTCTATTGCCATTATTTCTGATTTTTTTCCACGTACATTTTTTTATATCCTGAGATTTTAAGAGTATTCTGAAATAATTTTTTAGCAAGGGGGAATTGAGTTTTCAATATTGGTCAGGTATATCAGGAGATCGGCAAATAAGTTTACCAATACTGATATCTGTTACGTTTGGGTCCTGTCTAATTCTTTCTGCAAGCGGTTCAATTGCCTGTGCATACAGGAAGGGGGCGAGGGGACATCCCTGTCTTGTGCCTCTTTCTAAAGCAATTTCATCAGATAATGTACACTGCTCAAAAAAATAAAGGGAACACTAAAATAACACATCCTAGATCTGAATGAATGAAATATTCTTATTAAATACTTTTTTCTTTACATGGTTGAATGTGCTGACAACAAATTCACACAAAAATTATCAATGGAAATCAAATTTATCAACCCATGGAGGTCTGGATTTGGAGTCACACTCAAAATTAAAGTGGAAAACCACACTACAAGCTGATCCAACTTTGATGTAATGTCTTTAAAACAAGTCAAAATGAGGCTCAGTAGTGTGTGTGGCCTCCACGTGCCTGTATGACCTCCCTACAACGCCTGGGCATACTCCTGATGAGGTGGCGGATGGTCTCCTGAGGGATCTCCTCCCAGACCTGGACTAAAGCATCCGCCAACTCCTGGACAGTCTGTGGTGCAATGTGGCCTTGGTGGATGGAGCGAGACATGATGTCCCAGATGTGCTCAATTGGATTCAGGTCTGGGGAACGGGCGGGCCAGTCCATAGCATCAATGCCTTCCTCTTGCAGGAACTGCTGACACACTCCAGCCACATGAGGTCTAGCATTGTCTTGCATTAGGAGGAACCCAGGGCCAACCGCACCAGCATATGGTCTCACAAGGGCTCTGAGGATCTCATCTCGGTACCTAATGGCAGTCAGGCTACCTCTGGCGAGCACATGGAGGGCTGTGCGGCCCCCCAAAGAAATGCCACCCCACACCATGACTGACCCACCGCCAAACCGGTCATGCTGGAGGATGTTGCAGGCAGCAGAACGTTCTCCACGGCGTCTCCAGACTCTGTCACGTCTTTCACATGTGCTCAGTGTGAACCTGCTTTCATCTGTGAAGAGCACAGGGCGCCAGTGGCGAATTTGCCAATCTTGGCAAATTCTCCTGCACGGTGTTGGGCTGTAAGCACAACCCCCACCTGTGGACGTCGGGCCCTCATACCACCCTCATGGAGTCTGTTTCTGACCGTTTGAGCAGACACATGCACATTTGTGGCCTGCTGGAGGTCATTTTGCAGGGCTCTGGCAGTGCTCCTCCTGCTACTCCTTGCACAAAGGCGGAGGTAGCGGTCCTGCTGCTGGGTTGTTGCCCTCCTACGGCCTCCTCCACGTCTCCTGATGTACTGGCCTGTCTCTTGGTAGCACCTCCATGCTCTGGACACTACGCTGGCAGACACAGCAAACCTTCTTGCCACAGCTCGCATTGATGTGCCATCCTGGATGAACTGCACTACCTGAGCCACTTGTGTGGGTTGTAGACTCCGTCTCATGCTACCACTAGAGTGAAAGCACCGCCAGCATTCAAAAGTGACCAAAACATCAGCCAGGAAGCATAGGAACTGAGAAGTGGTCTGTGGTCACCACCTGCAGAACCACTCCTTTATTGGGAGTGTCTTGCTAATTGCCTATAATTTCCAGCTGTTGTCTATTCCATTTGCACAACAGCATGTGAAATGTATTGTCAATCAGTGTTGCTTCCTAAGTGGACAGTTTGATTTCACAGAAGTGTGATTGACTTGGAGTTACATTGTGTTGTTTAATAAGTGTTCCCTTTATTTTTTTGAGCAGTGTATTATGTGTGTATACTTTTGATTTAGGAAATTTATATCATATTTTTATAAAATGTATTATTTTAGCTGTAAAGTTCAACGCTTCTAAAGTTTTGAATAGAAATGGTCATTCAAGATGGTCGAAAGGCTTTTCGGCATCAACAGCCATTGTTGATAAAGCCATATATTTTCGCGTATTGTTTTTACCATGTTCTTGTATTAGTTTGTGTCTATTTTTAATAAAACCCTGTTTGGTTGATATGTATCAAATCTGGTAAGACTTTAGCCATTCTATTGCTTATGAGCTTTGTTATTATTTTATTGTCACAATTTATTAAACTTATGAGTCTGTAATCAGCAGTTGATATTCAGATAATATTACATTTTTTTTGTCCCTCTTATGCCACCGTAGAACCACATAGCCAAAAACACTTCCTCAAAATAGTCAAAAATAATCTAAGATACATCAAGAAATCACTCACGTTTCTGCCGAGAGTCTTAGTCGTGCGAATTTTACATCTTGCTAAGATGTTCGGTGCAGTAATTCTCAAGTATTAAAATGTGCACGAAAACTAGTCGTCTCTCGTTGAACGACAGAAAACGCTTCATGTTCTCACTCTTACTAGAAGTAGTGATGTAACAGTATAACTTTAAACCGTCCCCTCGCCCCGACACGGGCGCGAACCAGGGACCCTCTGCACACATCAACGACGGTCGCCCACGAAGCATCGTTACCCATCGCTCCACAAAGGAAAACCCTGCCGAAGACCGAAACCAACAAAAAAACGGCACAAAATGTCATAATATATGTTTCGCTAAATGTTTCGACTGGGAAGCATTGGGTAACAGCTTAACAGGTGTGGTTTTCTTGCACGCGCTGAATAAATGTCATTCAACTGCTAAGAATCCTTTTACTGGCCAACAGACTTTCTTGTGGAGTTTTTATTCAATCGTTTTTTTTTTTTTGTACATTTATCTAAAACAGGGATTGGTAACTGGCGACCCACGGGTCCAGCCAGACCATCACACCGCCTGTAGCAGTCTAATCTACCAGCAGGACCATCACACCACCTGTAGCAGTCTAATCCACCAGCAGGACCGTCACACCAGCCGGACCATCACACCACCTGTAGCAGTCTAATCCACCAGCAGGACCATCACACCACCTGTAGCAGTCTAATCCACCAGCAGGACCGTCACACCACCTGTAGCAGTCTAATCCACCAGCAGGACCGTCACACCAGCAGGACCATCACACCACCTGTAGCAGTCTAATCCACCAGCAGGACCATCACACCACCTGTAGCAGTCTAATCCACCAGCAGGACCATCACACCACCTGTAGCAGTCTAATCCACCAGCAGGACCATCACACCACCTGTAGCAATCTAATCCACCAGCAGGACCATCACACCACCTGTAGCAGTCTAATCCACCAGCAGGACCATCACACCACCTGTAGCAGTCTAATCTACCAGCAGGACCATCACACCACCTGTAGCAGTCTAATCTACCAGCAGGACCATCACACCACCTGTAGCAGTCTAATCCACCAGCCAGACCATCACACCACCTGTAGCAGTCTAATCTACCAGCAGGACCATCACACCACCTGTAGCAGTCTAATCCACCAGCAGGACCATCACGCCACCTGTAGCAGTCTAATCCACCAGCAGGACCGTCACACCACCTGTAGCAGTCTAATCCACCAGCAGGACCGTCACACCACCTGTAGCAGTCTGATCCACCAGCAGGACCGTCACACCACCTGTAGCAGTCTAATCCACCAGCAGGACCGTCACACCACCTGTAGCAGTCTAATCCACCAGCAGGACCATCACGCCACCTGTAGCAGTCTAATCCACCAGCAGGACCGTCACACCACCTGTAGCAGTCTAATCCACCAGCAGGACCGTCACACCACCTGTAGCAGTCTAATCCACCAGTAGTCTAATCTACCAGCAGGACCGTCACACCATCTGTAGCAGTCTAATCTACCAGCAGGACCGTCACACCACCTGTAGCAGTCTAATCCACCAGTAGTCTAATCTACCAGCAGGACCGTCACACCACCTGTAGCAGTCTAATCTACCAGCAGGACCGTCACACCACCTGTAGCAGTCTAATCCACCAGTAGTCTAATCTACCAGCAGGACCATCACACTGTCAAGCCAACAAATTGACCTGCTATGCCAAGAGGTCCGAACCTTTAGACGCGAGTTCGCTATGTATTGGGTTAAGGTTGCTACATTATCCCCTTCCTTCTGGAGAGTCTAAGAGGATGAGGTGAAGTGAGAGGGGTAACCAGGCCCAAAATCTCTCTCCTCCAGCAGGTGGTGTGTCAGAGGAAGAGGTGAAGTGAGAGGGGTAACCAGGCCCAAAATCTCTCTCCTCCAGCAGGTGGTGTGTCAGAGGATGAGGAGAAGTGAGAGGGGTAACCAGGCCCAAAATCTCTCTCCTCCAGCAGGTGGTGTGTCAGAGGATGAGGGGAAGCGAGAGGGGTAACCAGGCCCAAAATCTCTCTCCTCCAGCAAGTGGTGGTCAATGTGTGTCAGAGGAAGAGGTGAAGTGAGAGGGGTAACCAGGCCCAAAATCTCTCTCCTCCAGCAGGTGGTGTGTCAGAGGATGAGGGGAACCGAGAGGGGTAACCAGGCCCAAAATCTCTCTCCTCCAGCAAGTGGTGTGTCAGAGGATGAGGGGAAGCGAGAGGGGTAACCAGGCCCAAAATCTCTCTCTTCCAGCAGGTGGTGTGTCAGAGGAAGAGGAGAAGTGAGAGGGGTAACCAGACCTAAAATCTCTCTCCTCCAGCAGGTGGTGGTTTTTGTATGGAGGTCAACGAGTGTCATATTTGGTCAACAAAAATGTTATGGCTTATTTTCTGGAATATAAGTTTTGTAATGATTAGGTTATGAGCGTAATGATTAGGTTGTTATAAACGTAATGATTAGGTTGTTATAAACGTAATGATTAGTTTATGAGCGTAATGATTAGGTTATGAGCATAATGATTAGTTTATGTGCGTAATGATTAGTCCCACTACTGACACCAACGTAGCGAATTCAGGGCATAGCCTGGACTGGGATTCGAACCCTGGTCCAGCGACTATCAAGCCAAGACCTTAACATCAAGAGATCCGAACCTCTTGATAAAGGTCGCTAGGTGTTTGGGTTATGGTCCCTACAATGTTAATTCCACGTTGCAAAACAAACATGTTGGCTACATGGTGACGTGTTGTATGAGGAGTGTACAGTATATTCTCAGAGACTACGAAAGAAGACGAAACACTATCAAAACACACATTGTTTTCAGTTTTATTTCTTCAAATGTTTAAAACCGTGGGAGGGACAGGGTTGGAAGGAGACCTTCTTGGGTTTTCATTGGACTCAAAAATGGAAAGGAAGGATTATAATATGATTTGTACTGAGAAAAACAACAATAATAATATAAAGTCTACACTTGTATTGTCAGGGATAGGAAAGGACAGGTAGGAAAGGGAGGAAGGAAAGGGAGGAAGGAAAGGACAGGTAGGAAAGGGAGGAAGGAAAGGACAGGTAGGAAAGGGAAGAAGGAAAGGACAGGTAGGAAAGGGAGGAAGGAAAGGACAGGGAGGAAGGAAAGGGCAGGTAGGAAGGAAAGGGCAGGTAGGAAGGAAAGGGCAGGTAGGAAAGGGAGGAAGGAAAAGACAGGTAGGAAAGGGAGGAAGGAAAGGACAGGTAGGAAAGGGAGGAAGGAAAAGACAGGTAGGAAAGGGAGGGAGGAAAGGGAGGAAAGAGGCACCTATTATATCCCAGATGGAACTGAAATATTCCCCAGAGGGGAAAAAAAGTGGAGAAATTACAAACAGAACAAATTAAGTAGTCTATGGCTGCGACCCTGTATAGTGCACTACTTTTGACTAGGGTCCATAGTGCTCTGGTCACAAGCAGCGCACTATAAAAGAGGGTGCCATGCAACAGGTAGTAAGGTGGTCGGCATTTGACGATTGAAGAAGTAGTGCGCTCCTTTTTATCTTAAAATGATTAAAATAACATTGACAAAAGACGTTCCATTCAACTCCTATTAACACAACAGACAGAGAACACTTGGTTTACTCCACTGCTTCAGGCCCACGGTGACTCGAGGTGTCAAATGATACACTACTCGCTAGGGCACTACTCCCTAGGGCACTACTCCCTAGGGCACTACTTTTGACCAGAACAAGACAGCGCAAACAGACAAGACAGGCTACTATATCCTGGCCTGGGGCTGAGGACTGGAGGTTAGGACCAGGCTACTATATCCTGGCCTGGGGCTGAGGACTGGAGGTTAGGACCAGGCTACTATATCCTGGCCTGGGGCTGAGGACTGGAGGTTAGGACCAGGCTACTATATCCTGGCCTGGGGCTGAGGACTGGAGGTTAGGACCAGGCTACTATATCCTGGCCTGGGGTTGAGGACTGGAGGTTAGGACCAGGCTACTATATCCTGGCCTGGGGTTGAGGACTGGAGGTTAGGACCAGGCTACTATATCCTGGCCTGGGCCTGAGGACTGGAGGTTAGGACCAGGCTACTATATCCTGGCCTGGGGCTGAGGACTGGAGGTTAGGACCAGGCTACTATATCCTGGCCTGGGGCTGAGGACTGGAGGTTAGGACCAGGCTACTATATCCTGGCCTGGAGGTTAGGACCAGGCTACTATATCCTGGCCTGGGGCTGAGGACTGGAGGTTAGGACCAGGCTACTATATCCTGGCCTGGGGCTGAGGACTGGAGGTTAGGACCAGGCTACTATATCCTGGCCTGGGGCTGAGGACTGGAGGTTAGGACCAGGCTACTATATCCTGGCCTGGGGCTGAGGACTGGAGGTTAGGACCAGGCTACTATATCCTGGCCTGGGGCTGAGGACTGGAGGTTAGGGCCAGGCTACTATATCCTGGCCTGGGGCTGAGGACTGGAGGTTAGGGCCAGGCTACTATATCCTGGCCTGGGGTTGAGGACTGGAGGTTAGGACCAGGCTACTATATCCTGGCCTGGGCCTGAGGACTGGAGGTTAGGACCAGGCTACTATATCCTGGCCTGGGGCTGAGGACTGGAGGTTAGGACCAGGCTACTATATCCTGGCCTGGGGCTGAGGACTGGAGGTTAGGACCAGGCTACTATATCCTGGCCTGGAGGTTAG